>NW_028259151.1:9696969-10000000 GCF_977971745.1 Zootermopsis nevadensis | reverse complement strand
ATGCCAAAAAGGAGCTGCTGATCCGTTATGAAGTCGTCACGGTTAATTGCATGAGAAGTTGCAGGAGCCAGACATGCAAAAGCGTGCGCTCTGGTGTGTGAAACAAATGAAAAACTTTCGTATTCCAGTCCGGAGTTCGAACTTGGAGGCCGGCCAACGCCGCCGTAAACATCGTGTTATAACCAGAACTCGGGACCAGTTTCAATCTCAGCACTTCCTGAGTATAAAACTTTGGTTGCGACCTGGGCTTTCCCGCTCAGCGCGTCAGTCTGAGCTCCGTTCGACGGCGACAGGAGGACGCACGGGTGACGCGAAGTCGCCGTCGGCAAGGAATTTGAGGTAGCTGGGAGGTTATCGAGGCTGCGCTAGGAGGATTGTCACAGGGCATTCGGGGGCACATCGCCGACAAATTCTGTTTTGTAATGACAAATTCTGTTTCAGTGGTGGCATTCCGCGTTACTGAGCAGGTCTATGCGCCGAAAATTATGTCACAAATGTAAGGTGCCCTCCTCCCAGACACTCCAGAGTCTCCGTAGGCACTGAATCATTATTATTGACGAACTATGTTGCGGATATTTCTTTATAAGTTGGTAGCAGATCAGGTAATCAAGAAATCAGAAGGTTTATTGCTGTGCTGTCGAATCCCTGCCTGTCTAATTGGCATCCCTGGACTTCTGATTACAATTATGGATTCTCCAGTGACATGACGTCAATACCAAATTTCATCGGAATCAGTCCAGCGGTTCTCTAGCTGAATTATGCGGACAGACAGACAGGAGTCAATTTCATGAATATATGAATGGGAGTCGAGTGTCTTACCACGTGATCACGAGGCCCCACGCCGAAGTAAATATAATAGGTTGATTTATTTAGGTCGTATCGCTCAAGGATCAGATGAGACAGCTCTGAGTGTGACAGTAATTTTTGCCAACATTTTTCAACGTCGTGTAGCGTAAAAAAGTTTACGAGTTAAAAATTCAGATTGCTTGATAGCAAGTCCACGTGTACGAGCGTACGTGCTGTCTGTTTCTTGTAGGTAGCGAGAAATTGCATTGTAGTAAGACAGACAATTTTTTTTCGTACCCATCGTGAAGGCGGTGTATTGTGTCTTATAAGAGTGGTCTGGGCCCTCCTAAGAGCTCAGGTACGGTGTGACGTCGAGCATCGGGACAATCTAAAATGTATGATAAAGTTAGCAGCTTGTGAGAACTGGTGGCGCTTTCGATATATTTTTTTGACGTAAATACGTCTATAAGGAAGGGTTACGAAAAAGTGTAACAGTGGTTACCTAGGGAACGTCGTCTGTTTACTCGGAATTGTTGTTACCTATAAAACGTTACATTACTTTACATTACATTACATTCATCTACCACAGAGCCATCTTAAGCGTAACTAATTCAAGTTAAATACGCAATGTCTTAATCAAACTTTACTCAATTGTAAAGCATATATAAAGGAAATATTTAGAATAAAGCCAAAATATAAAATTCCTTTCCGTATAAACGTATTTACGTCAAATTCTCCGGAACCGTGGTTCAACTATCACTTTTTTATTTCAAAGAGGAACACGTTCTTGTCGATATTAATACACTTACAGTGAAATGAGAACAAAAAATGTTAAAATATATATTTATTGAAGTAAAGCACATGTATACAATGTTAAGGCCATTATAATATAGATAATTATTGGTGCAACTAAAAGTTTATCAGATAATTTCAGAACCGTTTTGATGACGACATCTTGGAAGCACGAATTTTGAAGGTGTAATTCTTAAGTTTTAAACGTATTTCCCCTATTTGACGAGTCACCCGGGCAACGTTTAAACCCCGGTTCATGAACAGATGCACTCTGAAATGGCGAAAAACGGGTGACTACATATTTCGAATGTCGGTCTGTAGTAAATTTAGTTATATTGATTATTGTCTATAGTATTATTTTGATAGCCTCGGCTCCATTCACCCTCAGGTTGGCTCAAAGCCTCGCCAACCACGAGCTTAGTTTCCGCTGCCGGCATTTGGGTCTTCTTATGTAATAAAATGTGTTATCGACGCGATGGTTAAGTTGGGGTATTGTCGATGAGAACGTGATTGGTCCTAAGCGACATTTAAGGTTCTCGTGTCTTCTGGGTTGTAGCACCGTGGAGCCCGGTAGACGTTTTCCGACGTTTCAAAGGTGCTTTCTGCTTCCATAATCGGGGCGCAACTCAAGAGGACTGCCGCCTTGACTGTTACTGGTCACGTATTTGTTGGGGTCGACGTATAACAGGACCAGAAAGGTGCTCGTATATTACGACGTCGAGAATGAAATTAGAAAAGCAACTTATCACATCTTATAATGGAAAGGAAACCTCTTCAAGCGCAATTTTATATTCGTTACATATACAGAAAGACTGGCTCCCTGCTGATTAATAGGAAATACAGAGAGTATTCTGAATCCATTACAGCAGTTATTCATATAAGGCGGAACATGAAAGCAGATTTAGTCTGTCCGTAGAATATAACTGTTCTTTGACGGCTCTGGAAGCTGCGTTCATCAGAAGAATGGAGAATGGACCGAGTAACTTGAAGCATGACTTCGAATTATCGTTGCAGTGAGGGCAATTGTCGATAAAAGAAGCTTCAAAGGCTGTCTCCTTGCCGAAACCATTTCAGAGAGAGCTGTAAGTCCTTAAAAGTGAACGGACCTGCGCGTTTTTGAACCTGAGGCTACGTTTTAGTCCCGTTATATTCGCCATAATATAAATATGTAAGAATAAATACAAATAAATACAGGGGTCCTTGTTGAGAAGTCAGAAGTCGATGGACCAAACCAGAAACCCGCGTCTTTTATTAAACCCGTGATCAGAATAAATGATTGTTGACCTCCTGTTCTGAGCCAGTTGAATCCAGTTCGTATTCTCACACCCTGTTTCTTTAATAAGCTTAGTGCGTGCTACAGGTCCTACCCATCTCACGCTCCATAGTCTGATTATAACAATAATTGGCGAGGAGGTCATCCCCTTGCTTCCGGTTGTCTGTACCCTAAATCCTTCTCCAGCACCTTCAATTCGCTTTTCCTGTTAATGTACGAGGTGCGATCGGAAGGTTTCCAGACTGCGCCTATAAAAACCCGTACACTTATCTCAGGTATTAAACTCATCCATCACCCTCGAAGTAGTTCCCCTGGGAGTGAACACAACGATCCCAGCGCCGCTGCCAAGCCTGGAAGCATCCCTGGAAATCTTTCTTTGTCAGCCTGTCAAGCACCATCTGCGATTCTGCCTGAATCTCTTGCCAAAGACTCGCCAAAACGGCTACGGAAACCTATGAAATGCTAAAGCAAGCATTTGGGGAGTCCGCAATGGGTCGTGCACAAACTTTTGTGTGGCATTCACGTTTTAAAAATGGCCGAACCTCTGTCGATGATGACGAGCGTTCTGGACGACCATCTTCGAGCATTCGGCAGGCCATTCACGAAGATCGACGTCGTACCATCAACGACTTGTGCGACATTGTTGGGATAGGCTATGGGACCTGTCAGCTGATTCTAAAGGAAGAACTCCACATGCGACGTATCATGACAACGCGCCAGCGCACACCGCCCTCAAAGTTCGGCAGTTTTTGGCCTCAAACACCATGGCCGTCATCCCGCACCCTCCTTATTCGCCGTGTGACTTCTTCATCTTCCCAAAGATGAAAATTCAGCTAAAGGGAAGGAGATTTGAGACGATGGAAGAGATTCAGGCATAATCGCAGATGGTGCTTGACAGGCTGACAAAGAAAGATTTCCAGGGATGCTTCCAGGCTTGGCAGCGGCGCTGGGATCGTTGTGTTCACTCCCAGGGGAACTACTTCGAGGGTGATGGATGAATTTAATACCTGAGATAAGTGTACGGGTTTTTATACGCGCAGTCTTGAAACTTTCCGATCGCACCTCGTAAGATACCATGTTTCACACTCATATAAAACGACAGGTAATATTATAATTTTTCATATTTTAATCTTAACAAATTCAACGAATGAATAAATCGGTGAGTGACAAATTTTGAAAACGTATAGCTCGTATGTTTTATCACATGTGTCAGAACAGGAAGGACGTCATACACACAAACGCACATTCTGACACCGCAGAATTTCGATTTCTGATCGTTCGTGCACGGGTCCCGATTTTGATACTTTGTCTTGTGACAAACCATGCTGTGGCTGGCAGCATATGACGTCCTCCGTGGTCGAAGCACACGAGTGCCCCCCCCCCACCCAGAAAAAGGAGGTTTCAGAGTTTGAAATTTCATAAATTTAACAAAATTTTCTCCTGTCTCCTCGCATTTCTCTTTCACAAAAATACAAAAATTTAATAATATATCCACCCTCCTCCCTGCCACAGGCGTGTACAGTTCTGATCCAAATTAAAATACAACCGCATTTTTCGAACACGCGTGTATCTATTTCAGATTTTCGGAGGATTTTGTTCAAGTAAGAATGCACGGAACTGAGAGACCCCTGTAGGATTTTCGTAACAGAACGTCATAAAGTGAGGGTTGTTAACCTCATGCACAGATTTGAAGCCGTAGGACCACCCGCGTGGGTTGTTATAAATTTATAGCTCTTTCAATATGTGGGGGTCGTTTTCCCAGAATTTTTACGTCGAAATATCTTTGGCAATATCAATTTCGAAGACTAGGAAATAAGATACGGTCGTTTCCGTAGTGTAAAATGTATTTACTAAATCTGTCATGGTTTCGAGTTAAAATTTATGGTTGCCTCGTCAAATCTCTCAGGCACTTCATCTCTGTTGCTAATTCGGATGTGAAGATCGCCCAAAATGCAGCTGTTTCTCTCGTTACGCTGGACAATTTACGTTGTAGGTTTAGTGGTTGTCTTTACCTTTAAGGTATATTTATATAGGAACGTGAAGATAACGACACGACACGAGCCCTTGCCGATTTTTCAGAAAATATTATTCAACGTTTTTCAATGGAACTGTTTAGGAAAAATATCGTTGGAGACGTAAGTTGGACGAGACTCGTTCGTGGAACGGACGAGCTCGGAGTCAATATAAACAGTTCCATTGAAAAACGTTGAATAATATTTTCTGAAAAATCGGCAAGGGCTCGTGTCGTGTCGTTATCCTTACGTTCCTATATAAAGAGACCTTTAAGGTCACATACACGAGCAACGATTAGATTTCTACCTGTTGACCTATTCTTTGTAATTAGGTTTTTTTAATATATGTGAGTTTGGGGCTTCAACGCTAATTCTGGACGCACAAAATGCAGACTGGTCGATGCTTTGGTGGGTCCTGGGATGAGATAAATGCAGATCACTGGGTTTTGCGTTGCTCCCACGGGCATATTTCCGTGTTGTCCAGCGGAGGCCCTAAATTTGACTGATTTTCTCTCCAAAGAGTAGGACTCGCTGGACATTCCCCAACTTTTATGTAACCAGAAAATTAATTACTGTGACCACAAGGCCTGCCACTGGGCTATAAAGCAATATTCCTCATAGCATTTGGGGAACGTTCTGTTTTGGAAGGTCTTTCAGGATGATTTTTGGACCGCGTGCCCTACGTACGTACGCCACATCGCAGACGAATCTGGTTTTTGTCGACGCCTGTGGACAGTTGTTTTGTACCGCTGTGACTCACACATTGAACTTGATTGCAAGTCTCAAGGACGGACGAATCACGATCTGCCCGACTCGCAGTCGGGGCCTCGCTATACCTCGACCACGAGCTGGCTTTTTGGTTTTGTACGAAAGCACTGACCGTTATCTCCCCTATCATAATTATGATTTATTCTGCTGTTGTTCTTAGTGTAGCTGTTATTCAGAATGAGCCCTGTTCATATTTCGCCCAGGAATCGGGCACCTCGATGTTTTCCTTCGATCCCCAAAGGCAAATGACCTTATAGGTATGAGTCCTCCACCTGAGGTATCGAGACCACTTCCGAGACACCTAGCCGAAGGTGAAAGGATAATATTAAAGTCGATGATGATGATGAAGCAGCATATGACGATATTGACTAGACTCGTCTTGCACAGAACAGCGATCAGTAGGAAACAACCATCAGCTTCTCAATTATCATTCACGTAGTTCGTCACTCGGATGGTCGCAGTTCGAAACTCTGCCCAAATACAGGCGACGTTGGATGAGATTTTCTTAGTTTTTCTCAGTCCCGACGAGAAATACTTCCAGATCTTGATTTATCATCCACTTTTATGCAGCTGTGCGATGATAAGAAGGCTTAGGAAAGACGCAGGAAGCTTCCACTGGGGTGACTTTGTGGTTGCTCCATGCCCCTATTCACGAATGCAAAAGGATCTTATATTAAAGTGGGCCACGGCATACGTGCTTAGCGCACAGTCAGTAATTTGTCAGCTCATTTGGTGATTGCTGGTGTGAAGCCGCGGACTAACGGAACTTAACCAGTGTGACCTGATCGCAACTAAGTATCATCTGGCGAAGGGGGAAACACGTATGATGCTTCGGTTGACTGACTCTGTGGAGGAGAGTTCTTCTTGAGAAGCTGACCGTCGCTCAGATAGACTAGAAATATATATCTCCCCCCCCTCTCCCCCCCCCCGCTTAAAAAACCCGAAAATTCATCACCTTGTCCACACCGATCCCTGGGTTAAGCCGGACGAATCCAGTGTTCTAAGGCTCTTTGTTTCATCTTAGGTGTTTCTATGCTCTGGTTTAATCGAGAAACATTGTCTTCGTCTCTTGCGTCTTTAAGCCGTGCTGCGATCTGCCTCTCGTTGTATGAATTATTCGTGCTGACATCTATCAGTGGCCACATAAACTATTAGAATATTATAACAGTGGCGATAATTATTAAATGATAAACTGGTAATTATTTAGTGACAATTTGACGATTATTATCGTTTTATGATAATAATTCTAATTATTAAATGATGATTTTATGCTGATGAAAGCTTATTTTATGATGATTATTTAACGATGCTGGTGATTAGAAGCCTACTATTTTATTATGATTAAGATGATGATTAGTGTTAAATGAAGTTTATTTGATGATAGTGGTTAGTAAATGATGATTTGACAGTGATTTTTGGTTATCTAATTCTTTTCAAGACAGTCAACAGAACCTGTCTACATCAAATTATCGGACCGCCGAGATCTTTAAATTTGAAACCGACTTTTAAGGCTAGCGTTTTTGACAAATGTAAAATTAATAAGGATTTGTGGTTTTCACGGCGATGATTCCAAAGATGGCTGTATTTTGGGTCGTAGCACCATCTAGTCTGGTAGAAGTTTACCATTGTTTCAGAGGTCCTTACTGCCTCCATCATCATCACCTAGAGGTCAGTCATTTTCGTAAAATTAATTATTAACAAGACTGGAAAATGTTGCAACCAAAATTCTTTGACTCTATCAACTATATCCGAGGAACCGAACATCGTGAAACACTTCGAGGGAAGCCAAGTCGAGCCGAGTCGAGTCGTGATGTGGGACCATCGAGTCTGCTGAAGGGGGGGGGGGGATATCGGCTGAATGCGGAGGTGGAGACCTGCATCAGTTCCCCTTAATTCTAGATACAACTTAACACAGCAGGTGCACTTTTAATGGACCTTGCAGAATTGAAGGACGTCCGACTGCAAGGCAGCATATTGGCTCGTCCATTCAAAATAAGACAAAAAATATTGACCTCTGCGCGAGTGCCATCCATTATATTCGAACACCCACTCATCGGCCAAAAATGTCCCCTCCCCCCTTGCCGAGTCACTGGACCGACAAAGCTTGAGCCCAATCAAGCATTCTGAATAATTCGCTAATTCAAAAGAACTAGCAGGAGGGGGTGGGGGTGGGGTGGGGGATCGCTTCGGTGAAGCTGTGACTCACTGCACTGGGCTCTGACAGGGGGCGTTGAATCGCCAGTGCTCGGAGTAATTAGAGTTCAGTGCAAACTCTTCAGCCAAGTGTGTCGTTGACTGATGGAGTCCGCTGGCACAAATTGGACACGGCGTCGGTTTGCATTCCCATTCAGTTTCCTTTTTTTGTTGTTGTAAAGAACCACTTTCTTGTTTGCTTTACGTAACGCGTATATTTGACTTTTATCGAGATATGCTTCGGCAAACATTGCAGTTGCCATCTTCAGGATGAATGTGTTTATATGTTTGGCGTTTTTTTGAAGCGGTGTGGTGGAAGGGCGTGGAGTTGAGGCAAAGAGATGACGAATGACGTTTTGATGACCATTCCAATCGGAAATGATTTTCAGCGATTATGTGCAAACTAGAGGGGTGATTCCTAGGCCGCGAGGTTACAGAACAGGAAATGGACAAAACATCCCTTAAAAGGGACAGGTCAATGAGAAGACGTGACGAAAGATGTCTTGGGGGTCATGAGAAGTGGAAAGGAGTGGTGAGAAGACTTCTTAAGGTCTTATGGGAAGAAGGTTTTGAACGTGTATGATGATGGTCAGGGATAGGGAAGGTGGGGTGGGTGGCTTCGGGGTAAACAGGTGAAGCCAGGCTTTGCTTCACGGTAGAAGTTGTGGGGTTATTGAGATATTTCCATTCCTTCCCCGATTGTGGGAGGAAGGCCAGTGTTGTGGAGCCTTTAGCAACTGCCGATCGCTGGTTTTCCAGAGTGCTGTTTCTGATCTGTTCTGTCGTCTTTGTAGAGATGCGTGGTCCACATGTCTGTGCCAGCATTTCGGCTTCATCGGACTGGAGGTCATAAGCAGATTTCGTTTTCATGATTCTTCAACCGGTTTAGACTTACATGACTCTGTAACCGTTCCCAATATGGCACATGTTAATATGAAATTTTGTATTCAAACGAGTTGATTTATCATCGTTTCCATCAGTAAGTTTAAAATGTAAAACAGAATGCACGCGTAGCGTAACAATTCCATCACAGTTTATTTTATTGTCTGTACATCTTGAGGTTGTTGTCTTCTAACTAGCGCAAATAGTTTTGGGACGGGGTTTTGTTCGTATAAAGGACGCCAGAATTGTCTGGGGTCAGGTACCTTACGTGGATGACGAAGGCATCTTTGAATATCCTCTCTCTGGATTCCACAGCTTTGTCACGAGAGTGCGGGTGTCTAGTGTCCCCTTTCGCTCAGTTTCAAGGTCACTTCTACTAGCAAAAACTCTTGGACGTAATAACGCAAAGCGTCCATCATTGCTGTCCGATTTTAACCAAACTTGGAATATGTGAAGCTTTCTTGTGTAAAATTTCGTGGGAATTACGCTCAGCGGTTCTCGACCTGTTATACGTAGCGAATTTTAGCGGTGAAATTTTGCAGTTTTCGTTGCAAAAACGTCAGAAAATACAAGGCCAGATCTAAGATGCTGGAAGAGATATTCTTCATTCCTGTCCACCCGTCACACTGAGGTTACGACACTAATCAGCAAAAATTGCATAATTACATTTTGCTCGCTCTAATGTGTTCAGATTTGGAATCCAGATATCATATGTTTTTTAACTTTTCTTTTATTTCCTTTCTCAGCAAATTAATCCTCCCCCCCCCCCCCCACGAAACACGAAAAAAGAAAAATGTTTTATGTGCCTCAGCTCATCTACAAGGCCTAATGAGTTTCGTTTACACTCGAATGGACCTACTGTCCGTCCGTCCGTTCATCCGTCACACCTGCAAATGTTTTCTTGCGTGAATCTAAGAACAGAGGCAGAATCTACAAAGGAAAAGAAACTCTCAGGATACATGATTTGTGTGATTACTGTCATCAGATTACCCGATAAGTGTCTCACTATTCAAGTCTCAATTGGGATATTCCATTGATTTATGCGTTAATAATAATTAAATACTTTGTTGTTTATTAGCCTGTCTAGAGCTATTTGGTTTAAAAACGCTGTTTCGAATGATCGAGTTTTCTGCTGATATTAGAACAGGTGCGGGTTGAACTGAAAATTTGAATATCCCGATTAATTAACACGTGCAACAGGGCTCAGTGGTTTTATTATTGTCGAATAAACATTTTTATATCCAGAAACAATTTAGGTCTCTCCAAAACGAAGTTCAGATTTTGGTGACATGATTTATGGATTATCCAGACTGGAAGCGCGCATGACGGATCACAGACCGAAGCTTCTATTTAATGATTATTCAATAATACCAAGTTAGTCTTTGAAGGTTAAGGAACACCTCTCGTTGGAAAAGGAAACCGTGCATTCGTACATATCGTAAAACATCAACCCCTTTCGTTTCTGCCCCAGGTTTTGGAATATTTTCCAATCTGCACAATATACATTTCAGATATCTTAATTTATTTAGGGCCTTAATTTAAGTCGACAAGGCGCTCCGATGAGTGGTTAGCATTCTGGCGCTTTGTAATTTATTTGTGGGTCATCGAAGCTGTCAGGAGCTCAGACTGCACACGTTTTGGGCAGGTCCTTATTGAGGGTTCACGTTTGTCTTTCTCAGTCCGTCCACGTAAATGTCGGTATTATGTCTTTAAATAGGCGATGACCAGTACTATTACATTCTCTCCAATTATGTTACGCTGCAGGCCTATAATCTGAGCTACTGTCAGGATGATTAAATAAACAACAGATAAAGTTTTAATTGAACTCTCAGTGAATATCCTTGCAAATATGGGGATATTGGATATCTTTCCTTCAGACCCTGTCCACAGTCTCTCGCGAGTGTGCGTTCTGCTTGTCACAGTACGATTAGTTTTCCTGACTGGTGTGAGTTAGGACCATTTGAGGTGGCCTTCGACTTTGCTATGGGACATGTACTCACGATGGGGTTATTTGCCGGTCTTCACTAATCCCTTGCACGACCAAACCATGAGGTCATACCACCCCCTCCCCACCTACATGCACTCTGGCCGTGCCAATGCCTGCAAGGTCTCCTTAGATCATGGGTGTATAAATTATTCTTTGTTCAGGAGCCCCTGTCTTTAAATCACAGTTAAAAAAATCGAAATGTGACCAAATGTTTCCTTCGTTCCTGCAACTTCTCCGGCCCCGGTGCGTGGCTTGCAGCCATGTGGACGCATTGCAGGGGCATATGGCGCACAAGACGTTGTGACGGTTCTAGACGTAAATTTAGAACTTTTGAAAGGCAAACTACGCTGGTTTGTGTGGTAGCACTGATAACTGTGACCTAACTCACCGGCTTCTCACCGTGAAGGCCTGGGTTCGCGCCCAGGACAGTTTATATGGTTCTTGTGGTGGGAAAAAGTGATAGTTGTAGAGGTTTTTTTATACCTAGTTCTTCGGTTTTCCCCTGTCATTATCATTATAACGCTGCTTCTTGCTTACCCGTGCATAATGGAAGTTGGACACTGGGCCTGTTAGCTGCCGTAGTTCCACTGAGACAGACAGTCTCATGTCATTGCAGTAATAATAGTAACTAATCCATCTCCTGAGAGAGTATCGCAGTGTCGCTGTTCTAACCTGATCCATTAGTAGGCCTGCATTGCTCTTCAAAATAAGCATAGAATTCTTTACAGCCACGATATACGCTTTTACTACTAAAAAAACCGGAGTTAAATTCACTCAACAGCTTCTAGTGCACAAATGTAATTGAAATGCAACGTGCAGTGTCTGACATTAAACATTCTTACGTATGTAGAGACATGCGTCGTCTATTTCGCATTAAATTTATGCGAGTTTTACAAAGTACGTATAAAAACTTGTTCTCAGCAAATTGCATTACGACTTGAGTAATGCAATATTTACTCTCGCATCTTAAACAAATCATCTTGAAATACTGTAATCATATCCCAAGGATGTAATGGGTAATACATTGAAGCAATTACCACGAAGCATTACGTACCTGACTTAAAATTAATAGTGAGAAAGTAAGCAGGACCTGAAGAGGAGCTGAAGTCAGACTCCGTATGTAGGAGGACACTCAGCGGTGCCAAATTCTAATGGTGACCTCCGTAGGCGTCAGCCTTGACCTCCGTTACGACACGGGCAACCGGTACTACGTTGAAGATACTCTTCACGTGATGTTAATTATCTTTATGGCACAGCTGGAGTATAGGCTGTTCAAAAGCGGTTGCCATGGAAACGCAGGACGCGACGTTTTCAGCCTATGTTACGCTAAATTTAAAATAATAAAGCTACGACGTTTCGGAAGTTGGTTTATGCTTCCTTCTTCAGGTGAAAAAGGGGTAAAGAGGACAGGAAACGTGTCTTTTTTGGACAAACTGGTTGAGCTAGCCTCACACCTGGACGTGAAGAATATTGCTTTTGAAAATTTGTAGTTTTTTGTTATTAATTTATAATTTAGATGACTGTGAAAATAAAGCATCACATCGTATCGTCAGAAACGTTCAGACTTCGAGTATGCGACTATGTTTCGTGGTTATGTGCGTTAACGGTCTCCTTTGAACTAATTTTCCGGTTTTCTTAAGTTACATAATTAATAACTTCATAATGTTTTTATTTCATTAAATAAAAGACCTGCTTACAAGTTTCTTCTGGAAAGGGAGGAACGTGAGGGAAAACGCCGACTTGTAAGACCTAGGCGTAGATTGGAAGATCGTATTAGCATGTATCTTGAGAAGATAACATACGCTCAGGTAACTGATTTTTAGGCTGTTTATTCAAGGGTAGAATGGGGGATGGTTGTTACTGTAAGGAATGTGGAAGAACGCGGTTGTGGTTTATTTGAAGGCAGTGTATAGATATAAGGACAGAGGAAAACCACGAACATTTTTAGTCGTGATATCGCCTTCTGGGCTAAGAATTGGATTTGACACCTCCTATACCCGAATGTTGTCCCTGCATTCAGCCAGGAGTGGAACACAGCGCAGTCACCTGACATACTAAGTTTTTTTCTATGTGTTACCTGTAACATGTTTCTTTGTAGTCTTAGTACAGTTATATATTGGTTAAATTAACTGCTAAGCACCGTTAAAATCTGTCTTTGGGAGTTCATGAAACTGAAATTTGCATTGTGCTGAATGTAAGCATCCCATTGTGGCTGACAATAAATTGGATTCGTCAGCTCTCGGCCAGATGAGCACGCGGATCATGAACGCACGTTTCTCTGCCCTGACATTCACTTGTCGTCTTGAAAATTTGTCAGAAAGGAAAAAGGACAGTCAGTTTCCTGAAGTGTTTCTTGTTGTTCGTGGTCTGCATTCAGTGAAGAGTGAAATGAATGCGTTGAAAAATAACATCTTTCTAATCTCATTTGATATCATAATGTTTCCCGTTCTCACTAACAGCTTATGAATTTAAGGTTTAAATGCGTCATGTTTGTGTTTTATAATTAAAATATATAATAAAATTCAGGTCAATACACAAACTTTATTTACAGATGTTAAAATTTAAAATTTGCGCCATTCATCGCTACAACGATGAATGGCGCAAATTTTAAATTTTAACATCTGTAAATAAAGTTTGTGTATTGACCTGAATTTTATTACATATTTTAGCTTATGAATGTTTAAAAGATGCGTTCATAAGTTTATGAAAATACTGTCTAAGTTGATAACTGAGACCTATGACGTAAAGAATTCCTTGTATGAAAATGCTGTCATATCTCGCGAACGAAGCGGTTGCGACCAAATGTTTTGGAAATCTCGACTTTATTTTATTAGTAGAACACTGTCCTTATATTTTCTGTTTGCAATTAAGAATCATCTACTAATAATGTCCACAGAGACTTGATGATTTTGCCCATCCGTTCCACCCAATCATTGCCTCAAAGAACGTCTAACGCTACGTGTCCAGGCCACTGCAGGCGGGCGTTTGTATAACAGCCTGCAGTGTCCAGGCTTAATAACATGGCGTCGCCACCCGGATTGAGGACACTGATGACATTTAGACCAAAGGGAGAGTACGTAACAGGAGAACAGAAAACATTACAAAATAATTGAATTAATTGTGCACTACGCCAAATGTTATTATGGTGATTAGATCAAGGAATATGTGATGGGGTGGGGTTTGGGAATGTACGCGTGGGACAGATAAAAATGCTTACAAAATTTTAGGGTGAAGAATTGATGGGAAAGAGACAATTCTTGAGATTTTAATAGTGCGTGAGAGACTCATATCAAATTGGGTGTTGACTGGATTCATCTGCGTCGGTACGTAGCCCATAATCAGTTTATCGTATCTAGTGGTTGAATAACCCATGAACTACTTATTAACCAAAAATAAATGATTTCTCAGGGCGTCATATCCTAATTAGGACTAGGTGGATAGAACCCACTACCGTATGTAGATTTTGTGGCATATTCGTATTTTACAGGTGCAATAATATCGCTGTTGGCGCTGGGATAAACAGAATGAGTTACATTTGGGACCAGATTTAAGGAATTATAACTGCGAAATGAACTGAGTTTCTGATACTAAGAAATCTAAAATGCTAAAACAAACTTGAAGTTTGAAGTATTATTTCCGAAGTTTTGTTAATCTCAGAGTTATAATTTTTTTTAAAATCGGGAAATAATTATGACTCACCTTGTATTTTGATATTCTGATAGCAATTTATCTATTAAGTTCTGTCCTAAGCATTTAATTCAGTGAGTTGAGGGCTTTGGTAAAACACGAGTCCCTTCCTGCAAGTATGAAAAATTAACAAAGGCGACGCGTAAGGTACGCGGAGCAGAAGAGCGAACATATTTTTAGGCAACCTGTAAACCTGAGCTGCTGTTCGAGTCTTCCTCTCGTAATCTAACGAGAAGAAGGTTGCGGGGAGCGGGGCGAATATGCTTTAGTGCAAAAAAGTCACATGTTTACTGACAGTTTCCCATTTGGTTTCTGACTTACGAACTCCGAGGAATTCTTGGAACGAAACAGCGTTACGCGTACTTACTTATTTTGCCATTGTGTGAATAAGTCTTGGTATGAGGTACAACGCCACATTGTCTACTTGTTGCGGGGGAACCTGATGATCTTCAAACGTCATCTCATAAAAGCCGAAATCTATTTGAATCGCCTTTGTCCGTCCGCCTGTTAATTGTTAAGCTATCTCGGCAGCCCCTGCTGTGCGCTTGGCGAAATGCGAGGCGTCAGGTTTAGGGAGGCCACTGAACGTTATGTTTCACTTACAATGCACTTTGCCATGAAGTGTACTCAGCGGTCACAACGCGCTCATATGCCTTAATGGCAAGATGACTCGAAAACAATTGACATGGATCCCAGCCAAAGAGTGACTCAGCTGGTCTAGAATTTCACTGCCTTTCATGGAATCCAAATCTTTATTACCGTGTTTTCAAGATCCTATCACCCGTCCCTACTGCGAGCCACATGAATCCATTCCACACTATTTTTAATATTATCATCTGATAAACTCGTGGATCTTCCAAGAAAATTTCGTTAACTTTCTGATTTGTGTTTTGTATGTATTTTAACACAAGTTCTATGCGTGCTACACGCCCGGTTATCAGTGCTGAGTTTATCTCCCTGATACTCATTACTTGGTGAACAGATGTGTGTCATGTATGTGCGTATCTGCACTTTTAAATGTAGACTACGTGCATGTTTGAAACATTTATCCAGCCCCAGATGGTTGTCCATGTTTGTAAATTTTCGGATCAGACTTGCTGGAAGTGTTACGAAGTTTATGACAATCGGATACGTCAAAATTCTGGTAACTTACTTAACATCGATTATTCTGTCGATCATTTTCGATAGTAACTATCCTCTGAAACGCCTTAATTTCTACTCAGTTTCAGTTGTAATTTGTGCTTTGTAAGATGACTGCTTTCGAATAGTTCGTTGCTAAAACTTGTACTAATGACTGTACGAAACTTCTAACTGAATAGATGGAATTTATGAATTATTTCTACGTTTCCGGTTGAAGGGCTTACAAAGGCTAAACGGATTCGTGTCGGAAGAATGGAGGTCAGTGGAATTTCGGAATATTTCTTCTCACTAACGACAGATTTGACGAACATTTGTGTCGGAATGCATCTAACTCGCATTTACTGAAGCAGCTTTGATCCAATCGGAACCCCCCCCCCTCCCGCGACCGCAGCCCATAAACCAGCTGTTTGCACTTTCACGGCTCTGACAGTTAATAGTAGTCTTTATCACCAAAGTGACTTTATTTATTTATTTATGGTTTGTTTAACGACGCTGTCAGTAACTGAGATTACAGACCCTATTAACATCGAATAACATGATGATTAATGATTGGTGAATTGGAAAATATATGGAAGGATTTGGTCGTGGTCTAATTTAAGATTCTGTCCCGGTATTTATCATACCCAGAGGGTCTGACGCACCATAAAAAAAACTTAAAATTTTTAAATTGTTACGCAATGCGTAATTTTTTCTATTTTCTCTCCTTTCTTTCCGTGTTTAATTTGTTTCAATTTCTGTGATCCTTCGTCCTTTGCGCTCTGAAAATTATACTGAGCATAACTGAACATAATGAGAGTCATATAGCTATAATCTTACAAAGGGGCACAAATTAGGCGTACGTGATTCCCCCAGAGACGAGACAAGAATTTTTTTTTTTTACATCAGATCACACACTTCCGTTAAGATTACGTCTTGAATTTCGCGTGGGACCTTCTTGTTCGTCGTCTATCTTCTATTGCATCAACAGTTCCATCTTTTGTTACCGAGTTTTCTCATTCTGATGTGTAGTTATCTCACATAACTGTTTTTAAAATTACGGACTTTGCCTCGTTCCTCATTTTAAAAGTAAAATTCGCTTTGTACTCTCTGCTGGTACCTAAGAAACTTTTTATAGAATTTTGATTGTAATCTCATGCATAGAAATAGAAACGTTATTCGGTTTCATTTAGTTATCCCACGAAACACACCGCCATTATTAAAAAGCTTTCGCGTTCTTTTTGATACATCATCTGCAGGAAGGGAGGGGGTCAAGGTGGCACTTACCACAAATGACGAGTAACTATTGTTCGTGTGATGATACTTAACGCCAGTTCGTGACTTCTAGACGATCGTAACTGCACCCGAAATTCCACACCTTCCAGTTTACGTAAATTAATTTCTGGAGTGTTTTAATGAGCACAGCAGCCAGGCAGAACTTTGCACGTTCTTTATGCAATGAAGCCTGGACATGTGTTTCCAAATGTGGTCATTTTCCCTCCCGTTTAGTAAAACGTCGCTTTGAGTACGTATGGAGGCTCCAAATCCGTGACCTCGGAGTTTCATGACTCCGTCCAGTAGTCACGTAATGGCCTATACATAATTATTTTATGATACTTGTAGATCAAATTTAAAATATGGGGCGCTAATTGATTCTACTTCGTGGGGAGGCATCAAAAACAATTTATGAAATATACAGCGTGACACTTCTATGTTCTGATACGATTTTTATAGTTTTATAGACTGTATACGGCAGTGAATGAAAATATATAACAAATTATGTAATTTAAAAAATAACACTGTTTCAAAATAAGCCACTTTAAGTCACATGTTAAGTAAATGTTTAAAAGTAACTCTGAAGTGTCTTTTTTTATTTATTATTTAGTGTTCTGTCTGACGACAGGTCCATATGAACAGGATCCTTCCATCCTTTTCTCTTCTCGGACTGGGACCTGTTCATATACGTTCTTGGCAGATGATCCAGAAGTGGTTTGCCATTGCCTTCTTCTGTGTGTGAATGGAGTAATTGTTGGGATGCCACGGAGGAAAACTCCGTGTTGCCTAGACCACGGCCTTGCCCAACACAAGTTATAAATTTGAGCACCACCGGGAATTGAACCCGGGACCCCAGGCTTACAAGGCTTACACGTTAAATAAGATTCTATGATACATCTCTCGTGCTTGGCCATAAGTCACGTGACTCAAGTCGTTCTTGCCGAGCGACTAATACATTCCGAAATGAGACATCTTACCGTGAGGTTTCTGCTTAGAAAATTCCCAATTGTTTGTTGCAAGTCCCAATAGTTTACAAGGAACGTTTTTCTGAATGTATTGTCGTTGTGTACCGTAACGTAATTAGTGCGAATACACGAGTCTAGTCCTTTATTAGAATACAAAGTACAGTTAAATGAAGTCTTTGCTGTCTTAACGCGTTATTATCGGATGCTTCTGTGTCATTGAATGCAAGGAAATGGTTGGAGACGTAGCTGCTGCTTTTAGTATTGCCTGTTCACGAACTTCAAGCCTTTTCAAGACTTATCTCAAACCAGGGGTGTCCAAATGACTCAGTCTGGAGGGGCAACGGTTATTTCGTAAGGACGCTATATCGACGACAGGTTTTATGTGGCATGAACTCTTTAATAAATGTCTTCATGCGATCAGTTTAAAATGATGTTAGAAGAAATATTCGCTTGTATCGTGTGGCATCTTTTGAAGGAACTTGTAGAAACCACAAAATTATCAACTCTGTTCATTTCATTCTTGACAATGTGATCGGCGTGTTGTCCCACCCTTCACTTTATTAAGACATTCGCACCGAAATCAAAAAGAAATCATACGTTTTATTAATCGCCAGTTTACTGTAGAATGATTTTTGTTTGTTGGGGTTTCTCGATAAAATTATTTCTCGTTTGAGCATCGTTAAACAAATTATATATAATTCATTTGCAGTTAAATTGTTTTGTGTTTCCGCACGAATACGGACGATAACAATATTTCCTTTATAAAACAGATTTGGTGTGCACGTTGAGTGCTCATTTTGTACTTGTATGTGTCTGTACACTTCGAGTACTTTTCCAGGACGCCATTATCCACTTCAGTTCGTTATTTCGACGATATTTGGTGAGAATGTTTCTGGCACTAAGTTTTAATTAGCATGTGAAGATTAATGTATGTTAAAGGCTTCTTGCCACCTTAAATCTCAGCATCTCCTGCCAAATATTTGGACACACCTTTCAGGCTTTACTAATACATGTTAAATAATTAAGGTATTCGAAAAACAAAATGAATTTTTAAAACTTGCTGTTCCCACAGTGGTAGTCAGTGGCTGTATCATACTGTAATCATGTACTGTGCGTGACTACAAGCGTTTCAGAACTGCAGACAGAGGCAGCACGTTCCTCCGAGTCGGTAACCATCTGCTTGGCTATACAACACAGAAGTTGATTATGTCATTTGATGTCAGTCAGTACACACGTAGTGAGTTGAGAATGACTGTGGGGATTTTTATGAAATTTGGTATGGACGTAATACCATTGGCACCTTGTCTAAAATCGGTCGAAAATTTTTCGTGAGGATGACAACATCATTGCCCACGATCCTCCGCGCATGCTTAGGCACTGGTAGTGGGGTCAGAGACAAGCTGGTACATTAATACAGCTGCTTCAGATGACAGATGTAATTAATGTTTTAAATGGAAGTGACTGTCGTCTGGTAAGTTACGTCTTGTAGAACTGTAGTAATTTACCGACGTTTTAGAGCTGCTTAACTACGTACTTCCATCATCAGGGCGGTGACATGGAGGCAGGCATCACATTTGAAATGTCGATCGATTTCTACGAGGCTACGCCCCGCATCAACCCGCAAGACAGTATTTTTTATTTTCGCCGCCTTGAGAACCTGAAATCCCACAGTGTTTCTCATATGTCGGCCATCCCTGTCACACACCATTGTGTAACAAACGCAGGAATAGAATCATAACGTAACGACCTACCTTAACGGATAATTCCAGTAGATACACTGTAGTTATATGTGAAACAAGCACTCCGCTCTCCGTAATGTCGCTACCAACACCTGCGTTATCCTCAGAGGGCGCTGTTCGCTGCTAATAGCTCGTGGGATCCGCTCTAAAACGCCTGGGATCGCGTGAGGTGAAGTTGTTCCTGGAGCTTAGCCTACCACCACGCCATACAAAGGTATGGGACAGTGGAATTATAGCTCCTCGCATTTTTAATGTCGGTACTAGTAAGAATTTTCATTTGAGGTCAATGATTATTGCTTCAGAGTCGATGAAAGTATTAAAATGTATACAACCCAGCTTTACAACTCAGTGTCCTTGAGGGCCGGGGTATCAGGGCGATCTGGAACGCAGTTTCAAGGTCATGCCTGGGGTATGCAACACGCGCGCTAGACACAAGAAATACGTGAACAATTCTTTCGGAAAACCCGAGGGGATAATGCCATTAGGGGGACCTAGGATCAGGTTATCAGATCACGTTAGATCATCGATAATGCGAAGATGTGGGCTGGACTTGTCTGCGTGTGACCCACTCAGACGTTTGTCCGGATTATTATTTTATTTTAAATTTTTATTCAATTTTTTTTTCCGTAGTTTCCATGGTCCATTAGAACACATTAATATTTAAACTCAAGACAGAGCAAATAGCTAAGATACTCATTTGGCAGTCATTATCAGGGCGATGTAGTGTCTGGGTATAAGACGGACGGAGCGTGTAATATGCATGGGAGAGACGAGAAATGAATGGGTCTGCACACTTACGGCAGGACAAACCTGAAATGAAGAGACCATTCGGAAGACTTTAGAAAGACAGCATTAAAATGGATGTTGAGGCGATTAATTTGGATTGGATTCACTTGGTTCAGGTTAGGGACGGGTGAACACGAGTTTATCCTTTGGGTTTCATCAAAGGCGGGGAATATCTTCACTAACTGAGCGACTGTCATCTCTTCGTCATGAAATTAGTATAAACTAATAGTCGAATAAGTTTTAAAGTGTTAAGTCCGTGAGTCGTGATAGATAAACATGTAGGAACTGGAAGACCGGATTTCGATTCCCTAGACGTGCGGGGATGTTTCTTTTCGTCAAGTCATCGGCCCTGTCCCTGAGGACAGCCATCTGGAGCGTGTCGCTGACTCACTCCCATACATTACTGAGGCTTGCCTCCACTCTCACATACGTCTTCGTGTGATTTTGCAGTCAAAACTTCTGCTCAGTTTTCTTCAGCTACTCTAATTCCGTAGTTTCTCGTGGTACTTCATTCACCAACTCGCAATCGTAGCATCCGGATGTACAAATTTCTCCAAAGAGTCCGGAATATTGTGACTACTTTTCCTCCGCTTATGGATAGAACCAAAGCACGCAGATGAAACTTTCGTTTGATCTGTGTGCATGAAGCCTTTTTAATGGTTCTGGTACTTAGCAACACACGACCTTCGTGACTTTATAAACACTTTTCCAAGAGACTGGCATCGATTTAAATTTCCTGGAAGTAGGGATCATAGGTCGAAATAGACCTCAGGTAATTACCACTGTATATTATTCTGATGGTTGCCCTCACAAGACGTCTTTCAAATCGAGACAAATGCCTTACAGAGAAGCTATACCATTCTTCTACCTCCTACCAAGTAACATTGCTTGATTTTAAGCAAATTTGATTAAGGGTACCGCAAGAACATTAGATTTACGAACAAAACATGAATTATGCCGACCTTGCGTTTATTATTCAGTCTTCAGATCATGAAATGGTCGTTGAATGTGGCGATGTATCGTGCTTGTAGTGTTGACCTTGAAGTGTGTGGGGGTGGGGGGGGGGACGACACTGCGCCATGAAAACTTGTAGGTAAATTTGAATTAAATCTCCACGCATTATTAACTTTTTCACAAAATGGAGCTTCGCGCTTACATGAAGGGGCCGCGGTCTCTCAGGCGCAGGCGCGCGGTCTCTCAAGCGCAGGCGCGCGGAGTAATACACAAGAGGAGATATCATGTCACACTGACTGTACTTTCGCAGTTTTTGGAGTTGATTATTAATCAGTCTTTCGTTCCATCACTTTTGTCATCCCAGTGAACAAACAAAGTATCACGTATCGTGTTTGTGTGTGTCAGGTTCCCGTAACCCCATTTTCTCCATAAGATCTTCGGTTTTGCCATTCGCGGGGGTGTTCAAGAACGTAACCCCCGCAAATAATTCGTATCAAATTGACCCGCAGAGCAGGGCAATAATTACACGTCACTTAAGCGACATTCGTATTGGAGCACGCCCTCAAACTGAGTGTCACCAAGGAAGTTTAACTAACACTAGAGGCCGGAAGAATCTCATTTGTATCTACGCTGAGTATTCAAGTACTGTTTCATGCACTGTTGCGCACGACTGTACTAGTCTCGCCCAAGAATGATCCACATGTAAACAGTGGGGGGTGGAGATTTTACCTCCAGCCACGCCACGCTGAGGAATTTCGCGTTTATAAGGCGTACGCAAGTTTTTACGACAGTGCGTTTCGCGATCTTCAACTGATAACGTGTGTTTTGTTCAGGATGCTTAAAAAATTATCTCGTAGGTCTAGCGGTCAGAACGCTGGCCTTGTAATCCTGGGGGTCTCGGGTTCGATTCCCGGCGGTGCCCGAATTTATAACTTGTGTTGGGCAAGGCTGTGGTCTAGGCAACACGGAGTTTTCCTCCGTGGCATCCCAACAATTACTCCATTCACACACAGAAGAAGGCAATGGCAAACCACTTCTGGATCATCTGCCAAGAACGTATATGAACAGGTCCCAGTCCGAGAAAAGGATGGAAGGATCCTGTTCATATGGACCTGTCGTCAGACAGAACACTAAATAATAATAAGATGAGGTGGTCTAGCGGTTAGAACGCTGGCCTTGTAATCCTGGGGTCTCGGGTTCGAATTTATAACTTGTGTTGGGCAAGGCCGTGGTCTAGGCAACACGGAGTTTTCCTCCGTGGCATCCCAACAATTACTCCATTCACACACAGAAGAAGGCAATGGCAAACCACTTCTGGATCATCTGCCAAGAACGTATATGAACAGGTCCCAGTCCGAGAAAAGGATGGAAGGATCCTGTTCATATGGACCTGTCGTCAGACAGAACACTAAATAATAATATAATAATAGGACGGATTAATAAATTCGTGAGAAGTACGACAAACGTGGTTCAGTGATCTGTAATTTATAGGGAATTGATCATTAAATAATGGAACTATTCCTTGTGGATGCACATCGCGTTGATGTACGCGCACTAGTTTTTTTCGAATATTATGGTGGGCGGAAGGAGATTGCTTCTTCGTTTTGTTTTCATTATTCGTGGGTGAGAGAGAGAGTTAGTAACTGCTGCTCCAATACAAAGGGAAACTATTTTACGAACGAGGAAGCACGCTCAGAAAAGGAAGCTCATTAAGTTGGCAAGGATGTATGAATTCGCAACGAATGTTAAATATCACTGGACAAAGGTGTCATAACGATAAATACGTCGGTAAACACACTGGGATCACTCTTTTGTGTGGGAAATTTACAAGCGTGCTACTACTGCTCGGGATTGTTAGTAGCCAAAACGAGAGAGCACTTACCACACATCAAATTAAGTAAACTCATCTCTGTCAGCATCAGCAAATAGTGTCAATGACTTGGGACCTCTCTCAAGCCTCGCGTGTCAGTAATCTTTTAATCGGCTGTCCTCTGTTTCTTGTTCCGGTCAGTCGTCTATTTAGGCCTTATGAATATTTCTATTATGCCAATGTGACAAACTCATCCCCCTTTTTTAATTAAAACTTTTTGGAAATCTTAATTAATTAATTGTAAATTATTATCAATGTATTTTATAAAATATCTTTTGTAGCTATTTAATAATATATATTGTAATCCGTCACATGAACTTCATCACGGCAACCGCGATTATTATCCAGAGAAAAGAGTTTAATTATTTAATTTCTGCGGTTTAAATGACAACAACACAATTTAAATATTTCATTTATTAAGCCTTGTAAATTTTAGCTGCGTTTGTTATCTTTTCATATGTATTTTTCTCGAACGATAAAAAACATCTGAGTTTATTCAAAATATTGCGCGTGGATCAGCGTCAGAATTACGCCCTTTTTGGCATGAATTACGTCTCGATATTTTATGCTGTCAGACCAAATGTCTCCGATTATGCAGATATGTTGGTACTCCCTTCTGGCATTATGCCCTCTACATATTTGCACTGAAACCCGTACGTTTATCTGATCAAGTTAATAATATTCGTCTTATCGAATATCCTTGGTGAAAGACAAGTCGTTCAGAATTCCTCTTTGGTGCCATGGCTGGGACGGTCTGAGAACTATCTTAAATCCTTACAGACACTAATGTGTCAGTGGTGCTCCGACTGAGAGCACGTTAAGAAACATTTGATCACACTCTTTCCCTTTAGAACGCTGGCCTTGTAATCTTGGGGTCTCGGGTTCGATTCCCGGCGGTGCCCGAATTTATAACTTGTGTTGGGCAAGGCCGTGGTCTAGGCAACACGGAGTTTTCCTCCGTGGCATCCCAACAATTACTCCATTCACACACAGAAGAAGGCAATGGCAAACCACTTCTGGATCATCTGCCAAGAACGTATATGAACAGGTCCCAGTCCGAGAAAAGGATGGAAGGATCCTGTTCATATGGACCTGTCGTCAGACAGAACACTAAATAATAATAATAATAATGCAGTATATAGGGCCCCAAATGGTAAGAGGGCGCCCGGAGTTTGTAGGACCTCTACCACTGTTACCACCGTCTGCAAATCGCTGTAGTGCAGTCCGCATTGGAATTCTCTAATCTCGGGAAATGTGAGGTTGATGGGTTGATAAACGTGTGAACAGTTGCTCGAAATGGATGTTGATGAAAGAACTGTAAAATAAATGTAAAGTTTATTGATTCCTCTTGTTCTGTTAGCTAAACCGGAAGTTCTTTATGAATTGCGCAGGTCACAAAATGTTGAATAAATTCCGTGAAGATAAATTGGAATTGACACAGAAGAAAGCGGTTTTGGTCTATTTTAATGTACGAAAACTCGGTATTTATTTGGAAAACGATAAACCAGAGTACGAAGCGATGAACATTATCATTCATGATTTCTGGTTTTTGTTAGGTTATCTTCTGAAGGTAACCGAATTAAACCACTTAGAGCGAGGTCTTTCGCTCGGCGTAAGGGGTTCCGCTCGTGTACCAGAGTCGCAGTTTGATTATTTCTCCAATATTAAACTTAATTTTAATTAAATGGTTATGACGGTGTATACTGGATTTCACTTTAAGTTCAAATGTAGCATGAGAGCTTGTTTAAAACGTGTAAGTATAATGTGAGATAATTCTCAACGCTATAAAAGACTAGACGTCATAAACAAGTGTAGAAGTTGAAGTCCTCTAATAGCAGCACTCGAGGAAAATGAAGGCAGAAAATTTATGATAAATTTGCATCAGTAGTCAGCAAAGCAGCGAAGTTCAGGTGACAGAGAGGAGGATGGGTTAATGATATCCTTAAAGAGTTAACGCCCTCGGCTGCATCACCTTCTAAAAATAGCGCCCAGTAACAGAAGACATTGTTTTTGTTTCTTGTCTCACCTCGAGGTCTTGATGAACTCCAACTCAAGAAAAATTAACTTACAGACCGATATGTACATCTGATAAAATTTAAGAAAAGACAACACCTCGCCCAAAATTGAAAAAACAAATGGCATGAAACATCACCAAATGGAATTCATATTTGAGTTTTAAGTTCGTAAATATTTTACACCTGATGATGGTTTTATAAAAACTGAAACATGTTGTGTAAAAGATGTTCCAAAATGTAAATCGATCAATCGATATGGAACATCAATGATATTTTATTATCTTAATTATAAGAAATTTTAAATATTGTGATAAGACGGATTAAAATAAATTATTGTTAGAATATTCACAATATGACGCAATTACACTATCTTAATTAACCTTTCTTTTTAAAAATCTAAAATTGTTTCGAAATTAATGATTGGAACAGTCGTAAAAATATCTCTTACAGTTACGGAATAAATATTTACTTTATTTCGTGATGATTTACTTGTTACTTACGTAGGTTACTGACAGTTCAGAGCATTAATTCTGAGGTAACAGCGCAAAGTAATTCCTGCCGCATGAGAGTCCAGGCCAGATTTTGGTGGATCACGTGTTGTGGAAGGAAACTGGTAAAAGATGGAATAAATAATCCTTCGGGGAAACTGAGATAGCGCCACGTCGCACTATTAATATTAACCAGCAGACACTCGCTTACGACGTTGCAAAAGGAACATAAAATACATTTACTGAAGCTATTCACGACAATAGTCGTTGGAGGTCACAGGCCGAGATGAACTTTTCGGTTGTTCCGAAGGCAAGGTTCGCCCTTTGAAAGGAGCGAGGTTAAGGTCATTCTCAGCGTAAATCAGTGCTGTAAATAAGTGGAAGACGTCCGCAAAATTAAGCATGAGAGTCTTCTTCAAAGAATCTTATCTTCCGAGGAGCTCCATTCTAATAAATGGAATATTGTCCATATTTTTGAGCTCTGCTAGTCACTTCTGTTCCCTGTGGCCCTCTAAGGTAATAATTCCGATCACGTTGGACAGCCTTTCGACATCTACAGGTTGTCAAAAAAAAGATGTACACACATTCAATGAATGAAATAAATAAATGTTGATAACCTAAACCCTCCGCCATTTTTAATATCTGAATCATGGGAAAATACATCGCTGTACCATCTGTTAAATGTAGACCGCACTAGTTTTCCCTCTTAAACACACTGACATCTATAACAAGGTTAATATTCCGTATTATAATGTGTATACATCTTTTTGTGACAGCCTGTAGAGTGCATTTGGATTGGATTCAGTTGAGTCAGGGCACGGTCCAGTGGCGAGCACTTGTAAGCACATAAAAGGAGGACAGTGTTCCACATGGTTATAAAAATGTTATTGCATTCAGGACCATCTTCTATTAATGCCCAAATTTATGTATTTTTAATATTTGAACCAAGTTGCACCATGGCAATGATATTGACGATAACACTTCAAGGGCAGACCATGTTACTGGCTCTGAGGTGTCGGAGTCTATATGCCTCGTATTTTGAGTGATAATTGATGAGCATTCATACATACGAGGTGCGATCGGAAAGTTTAAAGACTGCGCGTATAAAAACCCGTACACTTATCTCAGGTGTTAAATTCATCCATCACCCTCGAAGTAGTTCCCCTGGGAGTGAACACAACGATCCCAGCGCCGCTGCCAAGCCTGGAAGCATCCCTGGAAATCTTTCTTTGTCAGCCTGTCAAGCACCATCTGCGATTCTGCCTGAATCTCTTCTATCGTCTCAAATCTCCTTCCCTTTAGCTGAATTTTCATCTTTGGGAAGAGGAAGAAGTCACACGGAGCTTAGAAAGGAAGCTGGGGTCGGTTCTTGCAAGATCTTTGAGCTCCTGACAAACGAGAAGTCGATTCTGCTTCTGGTCCTCAGACAGGATGCGTCGCATGTGGAGTTCTTCCTTTAGAATCAGCTGACAGGTCCCATAGCCTATCCCAACAATGTCGCACAAGTCGTTGATGGTTCACAGGACGACCTAGCTTCAGAGTCCGTAATAATCTGCTTATCATTTCATTTGTGGAACTGTCTCCGATGCGGATAATACTTTAATCTACGCTAAAGATCGATTCATCCATTAACTCGTTAAAGTATTTAAAATTTTTAACATTTATGATCTCTGTGCATTTTAGATAATAAACAACAATACCTGCCTTATTCTGTTTATCCCAGAAATCATGGGTTTCTTCCGCTGGGGTCTTGAACCGTCTGTAAAACACTTGTCTTACAGGACAGTCGTATCCCATGACAACTCGTTAAGACAAGTGACAAGCGCCTGGCGTAATTGCCTGTCCATACGTTGACCCCGGTATTGTGCTTTGTCTGAAGGCAAGGGACACGATGCGAGATGATGATCTTTGCGGAGGGTGGACAAAGTGTTTGACGGCGACACTCACCGGGCGCTGTGGCAATGCTGAGATTATTCTGAGCTTCGAAACAGACGACATCATATCCTTCCAGATTCTTAGCCCACTCTCTGTTCGTTACTAGCGGAGTTGCTGCAGTTTTTCTGTGGGGGGGATACGACAAATGTTGGTATTTCTTTTATTAACTGAAGACTTGTCATAGGACTAGATTATTCGTTACGTATCAGCGAATATCGCAGGAAAAGCATTTAATGGTTATTGTCCTTAAATCGCCGAGACACGAACCCAGAATTGTTTTCGGGTTTGTGGCTTTAGTTCCTGTAATTTTCTGCCCGAAATAGATTAAACGATGTTTCTCTACGGACCATTCTTCTGTCAATTTGGTTTTTGTTCTCCAGAAACCATCTTCATCGGGACTGGAACCGAGGACAGTTTTTTGGAATTGTGATCTTTGTTTCTGTAACTTTCTCTCCCCCCCCCCCACCTCCATTTTGGTTTCCGCGCCGTTTTTGTCTTGCTTGGTTTCCGAGTTACATGAACCGTCCTCAGGGAGTCTCGAACCTGGTTTATCGTCTTCAGGTTAATACAATTTTGTCTGTAGTTCTGATTTCCGCCGTGCGTCCCTTTAGCGTTGTAAAATAACCTACGGATAATTGAATAAAAATTTCTTGGATATTATCCATCGTCTAGTAAATATAAAACGTAAAACGACGTTTCGGAGATAGGGATTAGCTCTATCTAGTGGGCCCAACTGTGTAGGAACCTGAAGACGGAGATAGAGTCCCATCTCCGAAACGTCGTTTTACGTTTTATATTTACTAGACGATGGATAATATCCAAGAGGTCCGGAGATAGGGATTAGCTCTATCTAGTGGGCCCAACTGTGTAGGAACCTGAAGACGGAGATAGAGTCCCATCTCCGAAACGTCGTTTTACGTTTTATATTTACTAGACGATGGATAATATCCAAGGAAATTTTTATTCAATTGACTCTTCACTATCGTCAAGAAGTTTTAGATTTAACCTACGGATAAGTTTCAGTCAGTCAAATCGCACACCTCTGTGCACCCCTGCACCATACAATACAAATTCTTTTTCTGATCGTGGGTCAGTGGAGTTTTGTATGTGAACCTTCCATCACCCGGCAGTCCGCGAAACATTCACAGATCCGGGACCAGAGACTGTGGGAGAAGTTTTGCTCTGAACTTCCGCCCTTTTGTTATCCGCGTGTCCTTTCATTAGAAAGCTCACCGCTCGCAAGAGATCGCGCCATATGCACTTCATAACAACGCGCCCCGCGCCACTATGAAACAGTGACGTCACAATGACAAGCGACGCTGGATTTGAACAGCGGTTTTGATAATTGTGCGGTGATACATTAACAGATTTGACTCACACTGAGGCCTTGAAACGTAAACCTTGGTTAATAACAATAACATGACAGAGTATAAAGATTTCTGTCTTCTGGGTTGTTGCGCTGTGTAGTCTGGTCGATGTTAACCAACGTTTCAGAGGTCATACTGCCTCCGTCATCAGAGTATGAAGATTTCTGTCTTCTGGGTTGTTGCGCCGTGTAGTCTGGTCGATGTTAACCAACGTTTCAGAGGTCATACTGCCTCCGTCATCAGAGTATGAAGATTTCTGTCTTCTGGGTTGTTGCGCTGTGTAGTCTGGTCGATGTTAACCAACGTTTCAGAGGTCATACTGCCTCCGTCATCAGAGTATGAAGATTTCTGTCTTCAGGGTTGTTACGCTGTGTAGTCTGGTCGATGTTAACCAACGTTTGAGAGGTCATACTGCCTCCGTCATCAGAGTATGAAGATTTCCGTCTTCTGGGTTGTTGCGCTGTGTAGTCTGGTCGATGTTAACCAACGTTTCAGAGGTCATACTGCCTCCGTCATCAGAGTATGAAGATTTCTGTCTTCAGGGTTGTTACGCTGTGTAGTCTGGTCGATGTTAACCAACGTTTCAGAGGTCATACTGCCTCCATCATCAGAGTATGAAGATTTCTGTCTTCTGGGTTGTTGCGCTGTGTAGTCTGGTCGATGTTTACCAACGTTTCAGAGGTCATACTGCCTCGGTCATCAGAGTATGAAGATGTCTGTCTTCTGGGTTGTTGCGCTGTGTAGTCTGGTCGATGTTAACCAACGTTTCAGAGGTCATACTGCCTCCGTCATCAGGGCGATGTTACCTTTGGCTGCAGATATTTGTTTAACGACGTTCAGCACACGAGAAAAGCCATAAATCATCTCAGTTTATGAGTCTCCTGCTGATGGTTTATAAATATCACGAGCTGAGTAAAGAAATTAAAGTTGTGATGGTTATTTTTAGAGGTCGACGCCGACAGTACTCATGTGAATGAGGCAAACATGAAACGGATTGATACGCCATTTTACGATCGTTTCATTTACTTTTGAGAGGTGTTAACTCCTTTGAACGCGGCTATAGGAATGAGTGTACAAGACCAGAGATGTAGTCTCAGTATAAGTAAGTAATTTGCAGTCTTTGTGCGTTTTACAACGACTGAGACACAAGTTCTGTGGGGATAAACATGAAGGTTTACGCAGAAGATGTGTATAAAACAATTTTTGTTTTAAAGGCGGGATATGTTGCACGTATTGTAGAGGCGACTAATGCGTGCAAAGTTTTGGTCAGGAAACCCGGAGGGCAGAGATCACTTGTGATGCCTAGGTACGGGTTGAAGGATATTAAAATAAATTTATAAAAATAGGGCTGGGGATATAAATGTTTCTGTCATTAAACTGATGCGTTTTCTTGTATGTTTTCCTCTGTCTCTTAGTTTTAAACTTGTTAATTTTGTTTAAGGAAATAATCCCTGTTTACATTGAGAATCGTATAAAACCCACGGATACAAAATGAAAAGTTAATGACTGTTGAAGGAAGTGTCTCATTTATCGGGTTAAGTCAAGGAGGATGAGACAGATAAAAGAATTTATGGATTTTACGTGAAACTCGCAGATGGAACACCCGAAGGGAAGAGGTTCTTTGTGATTAAAGCAAATGTGAGGATAATATTAAAATGGACGTTGAAGAAGTATGCTTTGAGGGTGTAGACTGGATTCATCTGACACAGGATAAGTTTCAATTACACAATATCGTGAGCACGGTAATCCACCGCCAGGTTTCATGAAAGTAGGGATGTATCTGACCAGCTGAGAAACTCTGATATATTATCATTAATCCGTGTTAGGTAGATAAGTACCGATATTTCTGTTGTGCACAGAAGCGAACATGAAATGACACGGAAACTTAATTTTTAAGCATCTGGTAGGTGTCCGTTCCAGGACATCATCTGTAAGTCTTGGAAGCACTTATATTAGATGACCAGGCAGGCATAGGGCCTTAAAGAACAAGTCTATCCATCCATCCACTTGCCTCCTCCTTCGGGCGATTTACAGATCTGCATGTCGTCAGTAACTCCTCCTCTAAGTAGGTTCTTACTGAGGCCGTCTGTGGTGTAACTTTTTCTTCGTACTGAGACTCACTGCGTTAAAGAACGCCTATAAGGGAAGGTTAGGTTTGGTTTATATTATCCAGTTTTACGTAGTATGAAGAGGAACGATGCAGATTATCCTTCTGTTAAGTCATGTGTCAGTAGGACTTAAATTGACGGAGGGGTTTCGTATATGAATTTTGGTAGGAAGCCATTGTTTAAAATTTATGTCTTCAGGAACACCAACACGAGGTTAGCACGAAGGAACGCAAAAAAGTGCGTTTCCGGCCAAATGATATTGAGACAGGATTTCGATCGAGGGCCTCTGACGGATGTTATCTGATGTTAAAATATCGGCTTCAGCTGCAATTCCAACCTGAAAGCTGTTACTTACTTAAAATTAATGAAGTCTCTTAAAAGCCAAAAAAGGATTCACAGTATAAATATTTCTCATTGTGACCGGATTTCCTGCGATTTACAAAAAATCGATCCTTATAAATGGATCTGAAGGTATTATGTATATAGGGCTGTATATCTGTAAGTAACCCCATGCGGCAGAGACCATGTTGAGAAGCTGACAGTCGCATAACCAGTCAAGAAATTCCCCGCTTTATATGGAATCTGAACGTTCATTACCGTACACACAAGAGGCTACCACTGGCCCATATCCTGTGCCAGACGAACCCAGTCCACACACACACACACACTTTACGTCTTTAAGAGCAATTTTAATATTATCCTGCGGACGAATATTTATCAGAGCGATACAGTTAGCTGATGTGTGCGGTCACTGAGCATTGACGTTTCGTACAAGATTCGAGGTTTTTATTTTGGCGAAAGTTGAGTTATGATTTTCTGGAATTACTCAGAAATCATAATCCACGCAATATCTTTCTTAGTATACCAGACGCAAAATATCTACGAGCCTGTGCTGTGGCACAATGAGAGGTAAAGGGAGATACCTGGACGTCTTATGCACTAAAACTTCCCCTCCGTCCGCCAATGCGTAAATTTGTGATGGTGAACAGGGCTCGGAGATACTTTGCGGCAGGTATAACGGACTGGAAACTGGAAATCGCTGACCTGACCAAGAAGTTCCGGCTTTTTACGGGTCTCCAAGTCTGATTGCTCGTTAACTTGATCGGACAACTCTCTCTCAAACCGCGTTTAATGATTCGTGTATTATCCTTGCTTGTAACACGTGATTCTGACGTCTCGTAGACCTGAACGAACTCTGTCGGCGCCTCTCCGTCACAGAACAACAAAACATAAATGGGTGCTAAATTATTACACTTTGTTTTTCCTCAGTGGCTGCCGTTATGCATACAGAACAGGAGAAGAGGTTAACGTGTGTAATGTGTGGATAGTAGTGTTAAATCATGCATGTATGTAGTCATTTTAATTATTCTTGGCGCTTAAGTTGAAAGGTACTTGAATAATTAGCGAGGTTGTTAATCTGTGGCGTATTATCACGTCCCTGCTACTTGGAATTTGACTCGAGTTTCTAACGAATTATCGTTAGTGCAAACATTCAGCTGTAAAACATCTTATGGATTTTTTTTAAAAAGATTTTTCTGCCCGCATTACTCACGTCTCGGTATTATTATTATTATTATTATTATTATTATTTAGTGTTCTGTCTGACGACAGGTCCATATGAACAGGATCCTTCCATCCTTTTCTCTTCTCGGACTGGGACCTGTTCATATACGTTCTTGGCAGATGATCCAGAAGTGGTTTGCCATTGCCTTCTTCTGTGTGTGAATGGAGTAATTGTTGGGATGCCCCCGGAGGAAAACTCCGTGTTGCCTAGACCACGGCCTTGCCCAACACAAGTTATAAATTCGGGCACCGCCGGGAATCGAACCCGAGACCCCAGGATTACAAGGCCAGCGTTCTAACCGCTAGACCACCGTGGCGGTCACGTCTCGTACTGGCTATAAATTGTGTTTATGGATTTCATAACACATGGTTAATTTTACAATGCGAGAAATGATGTATCTGGTTCATAGTTTATTGAAAGGCGTACCATCGGAAGTGGTTACATTGTATCGAATGAAAAAGAATGAAAACGAATTGTGGATGGTGACTTAATGGAAATTATGTATTTTAATTAACAACTTCGCCTTCAATTTAAATTTATGGGAATTGCATTTGGTGTCAGTGCTCCGTTAAAGAATCAAAATTCTTCATTCAGCCGTTATCTAACTTCATAGAACAGAGTGCTGACTGTCTGTAGCTGGATCTCCTACGGTAAAACCCGGGGCACTACAAATAGGCTCCTACAGTCAGGTTAGCACTCCTTCGGATCTCGGGCCTGGCACCGGTTATACCAACAGAGGTTTCTTGTGGTTTTACTCAGTCCCTTTGGAAAATTGCTGTTACAATACCTTACATATGCTGTCAAAGTTATTATTCATTGATAATCATATAATTCGACTCTTCACAGGCTGAGCTGTTCACGTCGTCGTTAAATTAACCAAAGAATAAGGGCAGGCAGACAGAGGTCAGAACCGTGTTGTATCGGCAGAGACCGAACGAAGTTCGTCTGACAACTTTTCAGCCCACTAAACCAAATTTCATCGAAATTCATTCAGTAATCCCGGAGATAAAACATTCGGATGTGGAGATAATACGATCGTGCCCTAAACTTGGAAGACCTGATGCCTGATGCCTACTTGTAGCGCTTACGGAGAGCAGCGTGGCAAGGACTGTGTTCCCAGAAGCTGGCGAAGTGCCTACTTGATGGCCAATCTGTCTATGTCTCTCTGGAAGCACATTGAAATACGCAGTGCAGAAGAGCACTTCTATGATAAACAAAGCCACCACCGAATACTGTTACTATAGTGTGATCGCATGAATTCGAACAGACGTCAGTACGTTTGTAATGACCTCCTGAGGATTCCCTCTGCTGTTTTCTTAACACGAATTGTTCGCTGTGTTAGACCATGTGGCTTACTATAGCCTATTACAGTCTATACGACAAGGGATCTGCAATCCTGATGGACAGGCTATATAAAATAAACTTCTTGTATAAAAGTTGCGGAGTACTGGAATTAATTTTTATTTCCTAAGCTAATTTTTTTATAAGTTACTATAATTATCAACTTATGTATTGCTGTGGAGATACTGATGTAAATTATTTGGACAAGGAGAGATACGAGAATGGCAGAAGATACAAGGATGCACACTTCTGGTGAACACTGTCGGACCGGTTCCGAGTTGTGAGGTTAACGGCTGTCACAGTGATGACATGCCTTATAATAAATATCTTCGCTTGCCATGAATTTCTGCGTGAAACGTCTATTGCAGAATGGAACAAAACCTTCTCATTGAAGTAGAATGGTGGCCAATATACGGACGAAATTTCTGCCACGTCATTTGCCTTGGTTGTGTGTGTGTGTGTGTGTGTTTGTTGTGAAATAACCAGGGAGTGAATGGCAGATTTAATAAAAATGAGCACTTTAATCTTGCGCTCCGTTTTTGTTTATTCCTATAACGCTGCTGTGTGATAGAAATCACTCCTCAATCTTCGATCTTGATCCGTTCCAGCACCGCCGATTAATTTTGAATTTAATCGTCAATAAAATGGGATGGAGTTTTATCGGAACATAAAAAAGGTGAACGACTCCAGTTGTAAAGCACATGAGCTGAAACTTTGCCGAAGAGAGACTGTCTCTTCAGAATAAATTCAAATGTAAAAACTGAAGTTTAAAAAAAATAATTAAATAATCACCTATTAAATAAGACTAAAAACGCTAAAATTATTGTGTAAAATTTGAGGTTGTTCATCGCAGGAATTAATTGGTTGAAGTAATTAATTTATTTCTTCAGAGACACTAAACGCCATATTTCTGTTTTTTTTTTTTTGGGGGGGGGGGGATTAGTAATAACCAAATAACTAACTCGATGGAGCACAGTCGTTCTTGAGAAGCTAACAACTAAACCCTGAACTGGGCCTAGTCAAGAAATCCATCATCCTTTATGAAACCAAAAGTTTCGTGTCTGTGTTCACAAGGGCCCTGAATTGGTAATATATTTTAATCTTTACGTTTTCATACAGCAGACGGGAAGACGGAAGATTCTGAACTGGAAGGTATTAAACCCTACCCTAATTCTATCTGCTCTTAATTTCCTCGTAAGTGAAATGTTGGCTTCTTACCATAATGTCCCCAAATGTTTGAATTTTGCCAAATTTTCGAAGGTTCTGTTAGTTATTCTCAAATAGAATGGAGATGAAATCAGGTACACTGGCTATCCCTCAATTACAACGTGTTTGATGATAATGTAGTTCTGCGTTTTGGAGCCTTGTAGACTCATCGGTAGGTGCCAGTGTTTCGGAGGAAGCCAGCCATTTATGGAACCAAAAATTCATTAAGTGTCCACCGCCTGTTCTATGCTCAGCCAGAATTATGTTCGCGCTACAGGGACTCGAAGTGAGGAATTCTTTATTTTATGTTAAAAAAAAAGTGCCGTTTTCAAAAGAGTTGCTCACAATTTGCCAGAATACTTACATAGTCTTTTCGAGTGCCTCTTGGAATTTTAATGAATAATGTATGAATTCATTATGCTCGTAATTTTGTCTTGAAATCCACGAGTCAGTGTTTTGAAGGAATGTAGAAAGAGTGGCTACGTACTGAGACGATGGTCAGACCTTAGTAGTGGTGATGGTAACATGGCAAGGTACTATGCCAAGTGTCCTTGTCATCATCACTTATCCTTGAGGATCGCCTCCACGTGTCTGCTCTGCGAACTGGTTTTCGTGAGCAGTTCTTGAGAGTTCTTAAATGTAATACAAGTGTACATTTATACATTATCACAACTTAACAGAATTTGCATACTTGGTGCTTGTATTTTTCTTGAAAGCTGAAATAATTGTCCCAGATATTCGCTTCAAGACGTATAAATCGGTATTTCAGAAAAAAAAAATTACACTCGTGTTAGTGTTACCTGTTTTGAAGTCTGTTAAATTGTACCGTGAAAAATCATCAAATTTTGAACTTCGTATTAAATATTATTAGAATTATGAAATTGAGCAGGATGAGATGGTCAGGGCATGTAGCACGCCATATTGGCCACTTATGAGGCAACAGGACCACACAGTGACGTATGATTGATTGGAGATTTTCGGAGAATTTATAACTTTGTGTAATGTGAAATACCAACATGGCGGCAGCATGAAAGATAAATAAAAAATATGATTTCACTAGGATTCGATCGTATTACCCCGTATTGCCCCAGAACTAAAGAGCCTTAAGACCTGTAATTTTTTATTTAAGGTACAGAAGACCACGAGGTCACGCGATTTGAGTAGTCACAAATCTCTCTTAAACCAATATTAAATGAATTAAGATAAAGGTTCTGTCTTTGCCAATTGCAGATAAGAAGCGAATTGTTCTGTCCGAGCCCTAGTTAAACAGGAGTTACACTTAGATAGAATTTTGCTGTTAATAGCAGTTGTAACTTCCGTTCTGCCATGAAGGATTGCGGAAATGTTTTACATTACACCAACACGCGTAAGATAAAGTATGGACCCTTGGCAGGACACAATACAACCGTTCATTATCCACAAATTTCAGGGTTATTCAATGGTCTTTATTACTCTTTGGCACGCAACGGAGAAAACAGAGGTTCAGTGCACTGTTTCTGGTATTCGAATGGTCTTCTTCGTGGAAAAGTGTCCTTCAGCGACGTCTTGGTGATGATTCTCGCTGTTAACATTGCATTATCAGTCCACTTGAACTAATAAGCTTTTCTGCGTTGACGACACCGGTCATGATTTGTTTAAATTCCAGAGCTTTGCCAGTTAAGGTTTCGTTGATGGATTTTGCAGTGGTACGCTGTATTAATTCATTCTGGGTACCTGAGACTCGCAATGCCATACCATTTCAGAGACAATCGCGGAAGCGAAAAGCCGTCAGAAAGTACACACAAGCTTAGGTAGTTCGAAATTTTGCAGGGAAGCTTGCATGAAATCTAATCTCTTTGTCTGGTCTTGCGTTGAATAGAGACAAGCAGTTTCTCCAAACACTTCAGGATCAGATGTTACGGAACGTGCAAATATACACATTCGCGCAGTTGAGGTTATGTCTGTTGAATAGTAATGACACTTGAGTTTCGGCGTCACTTGAAATATCAGATTAGACGGACAGCTTCAAATATTTTCACTCAGTGTGTGCAGTGAAGCTTTTGTCACAAAACGTGTATACGGACACGTATTACAGAAATCGCATATGATTTTGGTGAAATGCGTTATTTTAAACCTACCTTAGATTTTGTTGAGGCATTTTGATTTTGGTTTAATTTGTTTTTAAGAGTTACCTTACTGAAGGGCTTAATTGTATTACACGCTTACATTTCGAGAACTTTAACAGATTATTTAAAACTGCACACGACACAAATATTTCCATGTATAAGGTTCTACCATTTTAAATTAAGTTAAAGGTCTATTTTACGTAACACTTTAAATCACAGTGGCCATTATACGTAACATTTTCACTAAAACTGAATAACTCTGTGCTTGGTTTTAATTATGATTCTTGGTATTTAATTATTCGTGTTTTTTTCCGTCTAATCACAATTGTATATAAATAAAATTATACGTAAGATATTAAAATAACAGTAATTAAGTTTTAGTTTATAAGATTATAATTTTTAACTTTTAACTTTACACCTGAAGATGGTTCAATGTAACCGAAACAAGTAAAAAGTTGTACCAAATATGTAAATGATATTTTAATATCTTATGTATAATTTTATTTATATACAATTGTGATTAGACGGGAAAAATACACGAATAATTAAATTTTAATTCATAATATGACGCAATTATATCAACTTATGATTCTTGGTATGTAAGTAGCTGTTATTTCACTAAACAGCTTTAACGAATTGACCTTTGTATTGGAAGCGAATTGTGTTTTCTTTGAGGCAGGAACTAACTTCATGGAACAGAGTCATTCTAGAGAAGTATAATACGCTCAGTCGGTAAAGAAATTCCCCACCTTTTATGGAACTCCAAGGTTTATTTTGTTAACAACAGCCCACCTTATTCCGAGCCACGCATACCCAGTCCACATCCTATGACTTTTTTATCTTTAAAACTGCTTTTAATATTATCATATCATCTACGCGTACATGTCCCAGGTGACATTTTGCCTTCAGGTTTTCCGACTAAATCTTCGTATGAATTGTTGTTATCTTCTACGCGTGCTACATGTCTAGGTCATCGTATTATCTGATTTCGTCACCTGATCGAGCTGTCTGGTGCACTTGCTTCAGCCATCACTCTCAGCGTTTGCAGATAATTTGCACACAGCTTCGGGGGCTCACTGGTTCATGAATACATTGAAGCAGCGAAGGCTAATTAGCTCGAGGAAACTGTTAGAGGCTGTCTGAAGAACAGAAATCTTCGATTGCTTTTTTGTGGATGTTGCGTGCTGCTGTGTTTGTGCCAATGCCTGAAAGATAATATACATTAAGCGCTGGTATATGATTCAGTATCGTAAACTGAAAACAAGGAGTTGTGGCAGAACGCGTACAACCTACTTCAATACCGCACAGAATTTTCGAGTGTTCTTAATATTCGCCGATGTAATAAGTTATGTAAGTTTATTACAAAAACGGTGATACGGAGTTCAAGGCTCGTGGCCAAAAGGTCATAAGACCGAATCCTATTCAAGTCACATATATTTTGTTGCCTTAAGTTGTAAAAGTCCTGCGTGAGGTATGTAAATCAACTGTCGACGTTGTTTGGTACCGAACGAGTTGAAGGGAAGAAATCGGGAAGAAAATGGGCGTTGAACATTTTAAGCAGTGACCTGATATTACATTAGAGCAGTGGTTTTCAACCTGGGGTACGCGAAGAAATCTTAGGGGGTACGTGAAATTAAAAAAAAATAAATTATTTTATGATAAACACTGAATAATCAGTAATGTAATTTATTTAATTTATTTTAGATGTAGATTATATGCTATGTATAACTTGAATTATACACCAACAACTTTGGGGGTACAAAGTTGAAGAGAAATTATATCTGGGGGTACGCGAACAAAAAAGGTTGAATACCACTGCTCTAGAGTTCATAAGTCGTAGCAGGCATGGCCGAAATGATGATGGTTTTATAAAAACCGAAACATGTTGTGTAAATGTTCCGAAATGTAAATCGATCAATCGATATTGGAACATGAATGATATTTTATTATCTTAATTATAAGAAATTTTTTTAAATAAAATTATATTGTGATCAGACGGATGAAAATAAATAATTGATATAATATTCACAATATGACGCAATTACACTATCTTATAACTTTAGATAATAATTTTATAGATTGTTTACTCTCAGAGCTGATGCTGTGATAAATAATTGGCTTCGTGCCTCTGCAATCTTTGAAGAATTCTGCCTTTCTCCTGTGTTTTTTGATATTAATTTCTGAAATATTAGATGACTGGGGAAAACTCCGTGGCCAGTGAGTGTGTCAGTTGATGGAGATTAGTGATTGATTGAATGTTTTATGTGCGCTGTGTACACAACATTAAAATTCAGTGTTTTGATTGGTAATGGCCGGTTCTGTATAATTTTTCATAATTATGATATGGCTTTATCGAGGGCACGAAGAACTGACACGAGGTGTGGTTTAAGTCTTACTTTTCTCCTAACCCTTTAATTTAAATATTTTGAACGATGCTAAATAAATTATCTTCGGAATCAAAGTGATGGTTTAAGTATGGGCTGTAATCTTTTCGTGTGATGACTGTTTATTTTGTTCTAAATCTTGTTTGCGGCGGAAATTATTTTTGTCTCATTATCCGAAAAAAAATTCTGTTGCGGCAAATATTTGCAACATAAATTACCGCCTCATTTGCTGTTCGATGTAATTTCCAGGACGGCAGTCGCCTTAGGCCATGCCTTGATCGAAGATGGCGTATTTGAATACCTAATAAATACTGTCACCATGTCTGAGATGTTTCCTTTCACTGACGTAGATATTTATTATCACCGTGGCGGTTCTAGCTAAAATAATCGGGATACCCTTTCGCCAGTGTGCAGAGCGGTAAGCAAGTTGTTTAATGACGATTTACGAGCTTCCAACCGGGCTGATGTAGTTATGTGGTTGTATTTCGATTGCCTTCACCTTAAATCGTAAGGAATTTAGCAAATATTTTGTTCCATTCTAATACCATTTGTAGTAATATGACGTGACCTAACAAAATTGGTTAAGCAGTTGTTTGTTTCGGACAGATTTTAAAAGAAACGTCTCTGTTCATATGATTCTTGGGTTATTTAACAACGCTTTTCAACTGCGTTACTTATATTGCAAGGACCGGCAGAGTGACGAATTGGAAATATGTGGAAGGAAGGGATTGTGTCGTGAGCTGAGTTAGTCTGATGTCCCAGCATTTACCTGAGAAAAATGACGACACAGTGAAACTTCCTTAGTAATAATTTTTGATATAAGGACCGAGAATCGAACCTGGAGTCTCAGTGTACGAACCGGTAGTGCCAATCGCCCAATCCCTACCGGACTATACATGAGATTGTACATTTAGGATAACTCATATATCGAAAACGGAGCACGATCTGCAACAAAAGATACAGTAATCTCAATTTGGGAGCTCTTTCACGGGTGAGCAGTGTTGCCAATGCGGACAGAAGGTCCATCGTTTCGGAGATTAAAGGTCTCCGAAACATCGGCAATGCAGGTTGCTTCTACACGATTTCATTACGCCGAAAATGAATTTAACTTATGCCAGACTTTCACTTCGGTATTTTACTCAAGACAATTTCTTAAGCAAATACTTGGGGCTACTGAGATTGTTCAAATATGTATTTCTCCAAGGACGAAACGTTTTCCTGCAAACAAACCAAAGTTAATGAACACTACAACCGCCTAACAAAATCTAGTCCGAAGATGGATCTCTTCTGGGTTATTGCGCCGTGTAGTCTGGTAGAAGTTTACCGACGTTTTCAGAAGTCCTTGCTGCCTCCATCATCAGGCTTTATGGTAGTATAGGGCGCAAGGACTTTTTAAACGTCGGTAAACTTCTACCAGACTACACGGCGCAATAACCCAGAAGACAACCTTCTTCAGACTCATCGCCGTGAAAACGTCAAATCCTACAGGGACCGGTGGAGGGCTTTGGTTAGTTCGGTAATGAACCTTCTGGTTCCCTAAGCCAGTGGTATTCAACCTGGGGTACGCGAAGACATCTTAAGGGGTACTTGAAATTTTTAAAAATATATAAATTTTATGATAAACACTGAATAATCAGTAATGTAATTTATTTAATTTATTTTAGATGTAGATTATATACTATGTATAACTTGAATTATACACCAACAACTTTGGGGGTACAAAGTTCAAGAGAAATTATATCTGGGAGTACGCGAACAAAAAAGGTTGAATACCACTGTCCTAAGCCATCTAGTTGGTCATTTAGTTAGATTCACACAAGTCGGTTTGTCTATCGTAAGGTAGTGGTATCGCTTACCGTCATTTGTGTGGGACCGCTTAATTTTTAGTCATTTTGTAACGGAGTACTTCACATGCTAAATTTAATAAAAGTTTTGGTTTAAATACAAGAAACTCACTGATATTTGTTCCACGGTCTGAGACATGTCATTGTCGTGTGTCGTTTTGAATCGATCCATATAATTTCAAACATTGTGGTTCCAGTACACTTTCAAATGTACACTTTTTATACTGGACCACACTTTGTGGCTGGTGAAATGAACCATTGACCTAATTTTATTATTGTATTAATAGCGGATATGCGTTCGTATCTCTTGACATGCAAATTAATTATAATTTTTTTATGCTCAACGATCCGTTAATGAGCGTTGTGAAGTTGATAGAGTGTTTAAAAAGAAAATACGGTTAGCTTTGACTTGTGACAGGGACAGTTGCTATTGGTATTTTCAGTTTTCCACGCCCATTGCTTCGGGAATTGGAATCTGATGAGTCAGGTTCATATACGGCGTTGGTAAATGGATTAATTTCTCGTGACATTGATAAATACTTTTTATTGCTTCCAATTATTTACGTTGGCTCTGAAGTAATTCCTCTCTTTAAATAATTGTACTCACCTCATTAATTTCAACATTTTGTTGTGTAGGATTATATTAAAATAAAAGTGTAAACTTTTATCTAACAGGCTTTAAACCTCATTAACTTTTTTGAAAAACAATATTACACGCTTCATTATCTTTCAACTTAATGTTACGCATTGGTGAACATCTTTACATTCCCTTCACATCAAATGAAATTCTTCATTTTGGTATCGATGTTATATTTCTTGTTTACATTTTATATTATCTTCGTAGATTGAATTAGAGATCAGCTCGTACAGCCTGACGAAATTAAATAAAAGAAATTGTAAGGTTACAAAAATCTTATTTGAAATAACAAAATTCGTTAAATTATGTGGAATTAAAGTTTGATCAAGGTGAAAATAAAATAACTGTTCGTGTATTCAAGAAACCAGCTTAAATGATGTAGCATGGATACTTGTGACTTAACTGCACTTACGAGAAAATTCGCTCTGTAAACTTCTGCTTAAATTTACGAAGTATGACGTGAGACCATTATCAAAAGAAATTTATTGATTATGTTAATGTTGATTTGTACTCTTTATAAGGCTTGACAGGTAAATGAACGGAACTGACGTTTCGGGGGATGTAGCAGTATTTGTCCTAAACAGGATTAATTTCTATTTTGTCTTTCCAATAAGTGTTTTATTGGTGCAATGATTTGTTTATGAAATGCATAAATTTGATAAAATATTTAATCAAGATTTGTTGATTCTTTGCGAAAGAAATTGTGGCTCGTCCGTTACGACCCGTAAACAAAACGAAATGATCAAATAGTCCCCAAATGAGAAAGCCAAAATTTTTCAAGACTTGAAACAGCAAATCTGTCAGTAACAAAGGAAAAATAATACGGATCTACTTTTATTGTGCCAAAGGAATTATCCGTTACAAATTTATTCGCCAAAACCAAACAATCAAGCGTTTTATTTAAAGTTTTGGAACGCTAAATATTTGAAGATGGTTGTATTCTGGGATTTTGCATTGTGTAATATGAGAGATATCGACCGACGTTTCGAGAAGGATGTTAATGTTTTCATCAAACGATCGTATCCAACGAGGCTACACGGTGCAACATTCCAGACAACAGCTGTCTTCATACGCGTCGCCTTGATAACCCGACATTTAACCAATTTAAACAAATGGATTTGTCATCGTGACAGTGTGTTTTTTTCTCACTCGGGACGCCTATGTAAAGCGACTTTTGCTATAAAAAAGCACAAATGTTAGTGTAGGAACATCCACTGCGTTCATTTAATTCAATCCGGTGTGCCTTTCCCATAAGACAGAAGATGTCCTTGCAAGAATCTCATTTTGGAGACATTCGAAAGAGTGTGACGACAGAACGCAAAAGGACACTCGGACAAACAGGGAGTTCAGGCATGGCTGAATCTTTGGTATGCCTACATAATGTCAGAATGCTACACTTCCGACTGTTTACGTATCAAGTCTCGAGTCTGGGGTCGCAACGCCAATCCATTGTGGATCCATTTTGCATCTCGTTCTGCATTCAGGTTTTATGACTGTCGGGAACGGACTTGACAGGGCAGAAATATCGCACGTAATAAGTTTCCTGGCGCCTAGTAGTCATGTAGGTGGTTAGAAACGTTTCGGATGAAATTATTTCCGTCATCTTCAGAATATAATTGATAGGTGATACAAAGTATCGCGCTTGTACAAATTCTGAAATGAAAAAAAAATGTATTAGGCTCAAGTTGTTGTACAACCAGACAAGAAAGAACAGGCAACAGATTCCCTGCTCCTGTCGTGTGAATGAATCTGTTCTGGCATTGTTTCTAGTCGGGGAGGTGTGTGGGTGTGGCTATGCGCATCTCATCAGAGACCATAAATGATCATCAGGGAGTTTGTCCACTTGCTGCTCACAGATGTGCATCGGGATCAGCGTAGGTCGATAGGTTCTTGCAGAGCCAAACGGTTGTCAGCCCCGCAGAACGCCTATAAAATCGTTCTGTCCTCCCGTCCGTCTGGACGCGTGAAACAACTCGAGAACTGCGGTATGGATTTTCGTGAAATTTTATGTAGTTTAGTTCTAGAAAAATTTATAGACATATTTATTTCTGGTTAAAATCGGGCGACAAATAAAGACACTTTATAAGAAAACCTCCATACGTTTTTGAGTTGCGAATTGACAGCTTGGAAAATCTTCAGGCTACCTTTACTAATGATCAATGATTTCTTGGGATCGCTGTACATACAGCATTTGAGGTTCTTACGCCGGTGAGTACGAAGATGGCTGTCTTCTGGGTTGTAGTCTGGTTAAAGTTTACGAACGTTTCAGAGGTCCTTGCTGCCTCCATCATCAGGACGCCTATGACAGAGGCTACAACCCAGAAGACAGCAAGCAATCTTCGCTGTGCATACACTTCTAATTTGTCTCATAAGTCCTCCTTGTACCTAGGCTTCGTACGTGGCCATGGCGACGGGAAGGGGGGGGGGTACAGCTGCGTTCTTCTTATAAAGACTCCAGAAAGCCATAACAAGGCAGGGTCCGACTGCTTTAACCCGATCCTGGAGCGGTCTGGACGTGCAATGGGGAACAGAAACCCGTTGATCGAACATGAGACACCCATACCGTGCTATTATCCAATCATTGGTGCTGCTGAAATGTGTGGATCCTATTTCGAGACTTTTCATTACTTTACTGCTGTTGTTAAACGCACATCCAATGTGATGTTTGGATTAAGAATTTGTTAACTTACGAAGTTGAGATTTGTTCGCGTTAAAGTTACGAGTATCTGTCTGGCTGTAAGAACTGACTAGAGTGAACGAGCGTAATCATATAAACAGATGCGATGCATATTTTAAACTCTTATATTCGATTTTATGTTATTTATATCTTGTTTGTTTATAAATTTATTTAGTTTGTTCCGGCCCTGGGCGAAATGTTGTTTTCTTAGTGGTTAAGCCGGCAGTGTTGTTTATAGGAAATGTTCAAGTTCTTAGCTAGACGAGTGGCTGTCGGTCTGTAACACGGACACCCTGAGTACCTCTTGGAGTTAATCGCCTGGTAGGTTGAATCGCGTAGTTCCGCCGTATCTGAGGTACGTGCAATTTACAACTTTCAGTTTTATAGTGTTCGGATGTTCTACATCACCCACACACAATCTGTGTTTGCGCGAGTGGAGACTGTTACCAGCATCCACCTCAGGAACACGTACGTGTAAGCACTTCCAGGAAGAGAAGTGTTAAACACCTCTTAGTCACTTCGCGTGTTTCAATTTGCCATTATTTCAGGCACGTACTGCTCCTGGCTCGTGGGGAAAATGTAAAGAACAGTTTCATTTTTCTGAGTCCGTAGGAAATGCAAATGTTGACTATTGCATTTATCTCTGCGTTTTTAGAATGTATTTTCCACTACATTTCACTTTAATGACCAAGCGTTGAACTTTGGTTTTCTACAACATGTGTTTCAGTTCCGTGCGTCAAAGAGAAGCTGGACACACATTTAACAATTTTATGACAGCTACTTTACATAACTGATTATAAACGTGCCACCGAACGGTAGGATTGGTTTGAAGGCGACAGATTTAGAAAACTGTGGAAGAATTAGATTGTGGCCTATTTTACAGTAATGTACCATTACTTTAGCAGAGGAAGTGAGGAAAACAATGAAAATATATCATAAAACCTGACGTCATAGCCAAAAATTGAAGTGGGACTTCCCTACTGTGAAGCAGGGAAACTGACTCATTGGTACCTCAGTTTTGAGATTTCATCAGAAAAATTGGGAAGATATGAATTGTCAGATATTGGTCAGATTCCAGTAGATTTGTTCCAGGCGACAGATAACGCATCGTGTTCTGAGATACACAGAGTTATTAATTGTATTTTAAATACTGAGAAATTGCCAGAGCTTGTAAGACGTGTGAAAAAACTTGACTACAGGAATTATCGAGGTGTATCAGTTATCAACTGCACACAGAAATTTATCTAAAATTCTTTTGTGAAGGCTGACACCTAACGCAGACGAAATTATTGGGGATTGTCAATGTTAATTTCGACGTGATGTAGTATCAACTTCTAATCAGATGTTCTATGCATACGTAAGATACTGAATAAAAACTGGGAATACGATGGGACAGTACATCAGCTGTTTAGAGAAACAACGTGATTCAATTACAATATTCTCGTTGAATTCGTTTAGAATGGTCTGAAAGAAGGTTATGCTTTATCGTCATTGGTCTTCAGGGACGTATCTCAACTTTCGGTATAATATATAACATAGTATTAAAAATATATTAAAATTGGCCGTCAATCACAATATAAGATAATTAAAGGATTAAAATATCATTTTTCGTTCCGTATCGAGTACTCGATTTACATATGGAACATTTACGACATGTTTCGGCTATCATAGAGCCGTCATCAGGTGTTATGTTATAAACTTTTTAACTGAATTACTGATTTTTAATGCTTTTTAGTTTTCATTTTTCTTATCATGTTCTCGTCCTTCATATTGTATCTTCATCCGTTGTTGTGTCACATGTCACTAATATAATTGCATGTCGTAGTAATGCCAATGTTGTGTATATTGGACTGTGAAGTAAAGGTTTCAAAACTATTAATGAAAATTGAATATAGAAAACAAAATAAATATATATTGTGATTGACGGCCAATTTTAATATATTTTTAATACTATTTAAATAAATCACAATATGACGCACCTACAATATCTAATATATAACATATTGTGTTAATAAAGTTTATTTATTGGGCGAGAATAATCACAGGGGAGTTTACAGATGCTCTAATGACTTTGAAATGGAAGCCAGTCTAGTTTTAAACGCTGAGAAAACTTAGCACAAGTTCACTAGTGGACTAGTGGAGAAACTTGTCATATAGAGGCAGTTAATCCTTTGAGCATTTGTCAGAGTTTAAATTTTTGGGGGACTAAACGGTGACAAATCAGATTCATCCACAAGGAAATGAAGAGTAGATTAATTCCGGTTAGGTTAGTTTAGTCTTCCGTCTCCTGTCTAAGAACGTAAAGATTATAATTTAAAAAAAACTATAATTTTAACCTTTGTTTTGTATGCGTGTGAAACTTGGTCTCTTATGTTGTGGGAAGGACACAGATCGAGGGCTTTCGAGAACACGTTCCTCAGGGGAACATTTGGACCTGAGGGGGTTTAGTGACAAGATAGCAGAGGGTATGAGAGACTTGATTGGATTAATCTGGATGAAGGTGGAAACTGATGGCGTGCTGTTGTGAGCACGGCAATGAACATTCTTGTTCCACAAAAAACGCAAATTTGTTGAGTAACTGGGCAAGGACTGTGTTCCTTGGAGTTGATTGGTTGCAGGAGTGCTGAGCTCTGAAACAGCGACCGAGAATGGTCAGCGTGAGGTGAATTATCTTACTTAATGTAACTTTAGTCACCATCTCTCTTACCAAGAGGTAGGGGTGACTCCAGTCAGTCAGGCAGGGTGTGGGGGGGGGGGTAGCATCAGATTCCTGATTCAGTTAGCGATTTCTATCACGCCACAGCAAGGCTCAGCGAATATCCATTAGCTACAATGGTCTTTGGAGGGTAGCGATAAATTGCGTTAACTGTGGTCTTTCAAGACGTAGCAGGAAGGACAGATTGCCCCCCCCCCTCCCCCACATTGGGCCTATGACGCACCGCCAATCGCAAAAAGGCGACTGCGTCCCGTCTTCTAGGTCTCTAAAGGCAAAGTTACAACAGACGCATGGTTAGTTTCTCAAATGGTAATCCTGGGGTCACGGGTTCGATTCCCGGCGGTGCCCGAATTTTTATAACTTGTGTTGGGCAAGGCCGTGGTCTAGGCAACACGGAGTTTTCCTCCGTGGCATCCCAACAATTACTCCATTCACACACAGAAGAAGGCAATGGCAAACCACTTCTGGATCATCTGCCAAGAACGTATATGAACAGGTCCCAGTCCGAGAAAAGGATGGAAGGATCCTGTTCATATGGACCTGTCGTCAGACAGAACACTAAATAATAATAATAAAAATAAGTGAACAGTATAGAAGATGGAGGCAGCAGGTTTTTTGTCCGAAATGTTATCACTTAAACACCATACTTAAAATTGGTCACGTCATCTCTTGCTTTGATCTTACAGTTCTCTGACTTACATTGTAAATTGTCGGAAACAAAGTAGTGTAGGAAATTATTGAACCTAAGATAGGAGAGCGGAAGGAAAATTAAGAATATCGCTTAACTAGGAACCTGTATGCAGCCCGCGTAGAATTGTCAGGGATGAGGATAATTCTGGCGCCTGGCGTCATTGCCTCAAGATTTTCAGTTCGTGAATGCCACCTCACAGTGGTAAGATGGCCAACTAAGGGTTTTAGGTATAAAATTGTTCAGACGCGGTGCAACGATACTCCAGTTGTGTCATCAAAGCACAAAATAACTCTCTTATTTAATGACGTCGTAGGACTTAAGGTAAAAGTATGTTTGTTTCCATTTTCGTTTTATGTTCGAAAAAAAAAAATTTGCCCCTGAATTAGTCCGACGTCGAGATGTGCCCAAAACTCTCGTAGGTCTTCATGTGATGTCTCCCCAGAAGAGGGACATTGCCTCCAGACGAGAGTGTTTGATTGGCGATGTGGCTATGAACATTCTCAGTGCCCCCCAGACGTCGGTCGCCTGAGATGCAGAAGCAATTAGGAACGCGTTGTGCGTAGGTTTCTATTTTCTGGCATTTCACTAACCTTTAAAGCCAGTTGCTGGAGCATTCACGGATCGCTTGTATCGGATTCTCTGAAATGCCAACAGAACAAAAGTGCGTGCGACTAACAGGGCACTCGCAAATCGTTCCATGACATGAATGGAGCAGAGTCCTCTTCTTACCACCGTGTCCACACAAATCTTCACTGGACCCGATCCAGTTCTCCTTAACTCCTTCAGATAAATCTTCGTATAATCTCTCCACCCGCGCGTAGGGCCCCAGGTAGGCATTTCCGTTCACGTTTTCCGACCAATTTTTTGTGTACACTTCTGACATCGCAGCCATGCTTGAAAAAAACTACGAATTTCGGAAAATAACTTAAAAAAAATTATTATACGTAACGGAGAGGCAGTACAAACGGTTGTAAGGAAAATGATACATTTCCGTCATTTTAACTTGTTTCATGACGGTAAATTTCAACGCAATTTCATCTAGACTTGGAAATAACGTAAAAATTAAACAAAACACAAGAAAACTTTTATTAAATGGGGCGAGTGTTGCTGAATGACCACTAATCAGTCTTTTTGTTTTGTTAATGTTAAAAGATTTATAAACGTTCTTCATATATTTTCATAAGATAGTGTAGTTGCGTCATATTATGATTTATTAAATTAAAATTAATTATTTGGTTATTCAATCAGTAATAAACCTTGATCGGATACGGTAATACTTCTGGATCACCTCCAGACACAACTGCGTTGTCTACTATTTCATCTCTGACCGATGTAAACATCAAAAGCATCACTTCAAACAATAAAATTGATCCATTATATGAAAATATCTGGACACGACCTCCAAAAAACTACACTACGAAAAATAGTAAAAAATTGTAATTGAGTTTTAAATTTAATATAATTTTACACCTGATGATGGTTTAATAAAACCGAAACATGTTGTAACTGTTCCAATTGTAAATCGATTATTCGATATGGAACACAGAATGATATTTTAATTATCTTATTTTAAATACATTGTGATTTGACGGAATAACCAAATAATTAATTTTAAGACAATATTTTCGTAACGAGAGCCATGGAAATCTGTCACGTGTTTTAAAATATATTAAGTTGAACGGATATTCTATAACACAAGCTTCTGTTTCCTTGTAGAAAGGAAACTGAGAGCAATTTGTTGCTGTAGATATTAACACTAGTGACTCTTAAGTGTTGTCCAGTTAACTGTTGTGTTATCCCTTGATAGGGACAATTAATCGTCACTTATAAAACAGCTGTTACGCAATATGTTAGTGTCGTCGTGGCTGACACCGAAAACTCCCAAGGACATGTTTTATTCTACTCAAGACTTTTGATAACAGGGCCTTTGAAATGAATGAGATTAATTGGTGCGTGATAAAACACGCCATTAGACTTTAATGCAGTGCATTGATTTCCTTTACAACACTAGCGCAGTTCAAGGCGTTTATGTTAGCAATAACTGAAAATCTATTTGCGTGCCACTACGCACGTCAGTCAACAGAATTACTCACGCATAATCGCAGTCAAGTTCTGCGAAGATTGTGTCGGACGAACGTACCCAGTCTTTGGAGCGCGAAAAGATGTCTCTCTGGAATTCACCACGACGAGAAGTGTCGTAACAAATGACCGGCGACATTCCGCGGTTAGGAGTAACCCCGACTGGTATTAATCCGTATCACAGATTCACTGAATTGTCTGTAACATCGCTAAACGCACGAATATCAGAACTTGCCAAAAATATGGTACGAAAGCTCACGAAATTTGCCGTGTGCAGAGATTTAAAACCGCGGATATGTGAAACCAAACACGTAAAACCGCTGAAATCCGCGGTTAGCGAGATACTGTTATAACAGTAAATAATATGACACGTATAAAATGCGGGCGATGTGGAAATCGGTGAAACTAATCTCCGTTTTTATCAGATGAGATTTTCGTACGTGGAATTATTACGCGGGTTAATTACAGACGGTAATCATCCGGACAGATCCGAAACCTCCGAAGCTCATTCAAAAAATACTCAACAATTCAGTGAGATTTCAGGTTCTCACGGAGACACGTACGAAAATCGCTGTCTCCTGGGATGTTGCGGTGTGGAATCTTGTAGAAATCGACCGACGTTTCAGAGGTACTTACTCCCTCCATTATCAGGGCGTCCTGATTGCGATTACACGGCGCAATATTGTAGAAGACAAGTCGAATTTGCGTCTTAAAAATCCAGTTCTTACCTCAGAGATAAAATGGTTAGTGTTGTTTAGAGCAGTGGTATTCAACCTGAGGTACGCGTACCCCCGGGGGTACGCGAAGACATCTTAGGGGGTACGTGAAATTTAAAAAAAATATATTATTTTATGATAAACATTGAATAATCAGTAATGAAATTTATTTAATTTATTTTAGATGTAGATTATATACTATGTATAACTTGAATTATACACCAACAACTTTCGGGGTACAAAGTCGAAGAGAAATTATATCTGGGGGCACGCGAAGACATCTTAGGGGGTACGTGAAATTTTAAAAAAATATATTATTTTATGATAAACACTGAATAATCAGTAATGAAATTTATTTAATTTATTTTAGATGTAGATTATATACTATGTATAATTTGAATTATACACCAACAACTTTCGGGGTACAAAGTCGAAGAGAAATTATATCTGGGGGCACGCGAAGACATCTTAGGGGGTACGTGAAATTTTAAAAAAATATATTATTTTATGATAAACACTGAATAATCAGTAATGAAATTTATTTAATTTATTTTAGATGTAGATTATATACTATGTATAACTTGAATTATACACCAACAACTTTGGGGGTGCAAAGTGGGCTAAATGCAGAAACTCTGACGGCACATTCAGTAAACACTGTTCATTGCAATTACTCACTGTTCGAGCACTGTGATATGACGTCTGTAATTGTTACGCAAACCACAGTTTGATGTGACGGCTTCCAAAGAGTATTTGCATCTGTGTAAACAAACATGTTCATTGTGTAAAAATGCCCGAGGAATGATGCATCGTGTTGGGCAATGTAGCAGTCAGAGAGGTAGTGAGATGAACAGAGAATCTGAGAGAGTAGAATAGAGAAGAACGTGGAAACAAAGCTGCATCCTGAGACAGAGAGAAATAGGGCGGAGATTACAAGAGGGCAATGGCTGTCCTTCTCCGTCCTTGGCTATCATTGGTTGTTTCGGAGGACGTCATTTCTGCCAATGTCTGACTCATAGGCCATCTATCTTATTGATGGTATCACCCTTCGTGTACAAAGAGATCTTCGGACACACCCGTTCCTAGCCTCAAGCTTACGAACTTTGTAAAATTCTAGGCAGACCCAGAACCGAAGTATCCACCACCTCCTATCAACGTCTTGAAGTATAACATTTAAAGTTCCTGTCCCAGAGAAAAGACAACGCGTTATGTTCTAACTAACTAACTAACTATATGGCTTACCGAACCCGAAGGTTCATCACCGAATTAACCAAAGCCCTCCACCGGACCCTGTCCTGGGCCAACAAAATCCAGTCTCCTTCAACTCCTATCTCCCATAGATCCCGCCTGAGATTATCCTCCCATCTACGTCTAGGTCTCCCCAGAGGTCTCTTCCCCTCAGGCTTCCCGGTGAACACCTCTTGTCCCATCCATGCGCGCTACATGCCCAGCCCATCTCATTCTTCTCGACTTAATCACCCTGACAATATTGAGGAAGCAGTACAGATTTTTAAGCTCGTCATTATTCAGTTTTCTCCACGCCCCATCGTCTTCCCTCTTAGGCCCAAATATCCTCCTCAACACCCGATTCTCAAACACCTGCAATCTGTGTTCCTCCCTCTGAGTGAGAGACCATGTTTCGCACCCATACAAAACAACAGGCAAGATTATTGTTTTGTATTGTTCAAGGAAATAATCTCTGTTTGTTCCGAAAACCGTACGAAACCCCTGAATAGGCTGTGTGAACAAAAGTCTCAACTACGTACTTCAGAGTTAACTGAATTTCGTAAGAGGAACGCGTGTGTGGTCTGCAATTGTTATTTGCCAGATAATCGACCTCACAAATATGATTTCCACTCACGAATTAATTACAGCAACATTTGGAATGTCGGATGGGATCCATCTTCCTTCCTGCGTTATTACTAGGATTACAAAAATAATTTTTTCAATTACAAAAGCAAAGAAACAAGGGACCAGCTCACCATTTTGGAGTTCCTTCACACTACCTGTGCTATTCTATCTTCGTTTCCCACCGGACGTCCTTGTCTGGTAGCTGCAAACTACGTCAGAGGAAGATGGCTCTCTTCTAGGTTACAGCGCCGCGTAGTAGAGTAGAAGGTCACCAACGTTTCAGACGTCTGTACTGCTTCCATCATCAGGGCGAGGCATTGTATCTGTTTCATTCCGATGAAGGTAACAGAGGGATTCAAGTTAAACCTGCGCAAGTTTTAAAATTAGCCGCGTCGTCTGTGGAGTCCACCCACCCCCTGTTGAAGCTCTCGGTGTTTTAACTTCCAGAGGGGGTGTGCAGGAGGTCCGAGGGTCAGAACACGTGGAGTTGTGTTGCCAGAGGTCTAGGCCCCATGGACCAAGCAAGCGAGAGAGTGATTTGGGTGTCAAAGCCCCAGGGGTTCCAAATACGGTTGGGAGTAATCGTGGTGGCCATTACTAAGGGATGTGACAAGTCGCGTTGTCCTTCGCACTTTGCAGCCTATATTTTATGTAATTTAGCAAAAGTGTCACGTTTAATTTTTAATTTTTTCTTTGTTTATCAAATAAACCTGATCTCTGAGAAATTTCCTAAAATTGTTTCTTGTCTCCTGAACTTCTAGGAGTCTCACCCAGTTACTCTTTTAAAGAAACTTGGTAGAGGACGTGGGCTGGCTGGTTTTTAGCTTGTTAATGTGGCAGCCTTTGCTGGAAAAGTTATTAAACATTCTGCTTCTGCAAGTTACGGGAAACTTTTTTGACTGCCTGAGCGACTATCAGCTTCTGAAATAGGATTCTGTTTCACGAAGTTAATTGACAAGCGTGTAAGGTTTCCTGTTGTTTTCTCTGACTGACCTAACCTGATTTAAGATTCGCCAGGCTATTTCCAGCAGACAAGTGTTCGGAACACGATGACCAGCCGGATACAGGTGTTCTGCTATCCTTAACCGTGAGAATCCTCTCAAAATGTCAGAGTGTTACTTGGCTAAACGTCGGTGTATCCATCGAGCAGAACCATGACGGCGTACACGTCATTACATGTCTGACGTCATGTTCTCAACTTCATAATTACGACGCAGTGTTCCCGGAGATGCTGTTTAATTCGCGAGTGCTGACTCAGATGTGGTTTGACAAATTACTATTACTACCTTGGAAAGGTCGGGGCATTAGAATAGTGTCAGAAACAGTCAAGATACAGCTGAAGATAGCTGCTGTCTGGGTTGTTCGACCATGAAACCTGGTATCATTATCAGGGCGATCATCGCGTGACGTCACTGCACAACCACCTAGACCAGTGGTATTCAACATTTTTTGTTCACGTACCCCCAGATATAATTTCTCTTCAACTTTGTACCCCGCAAAGTTGTTGGTGTATAATTCAAGTTATAAATAGTATATAATCTACATTTAAAATAAATTAAATAAATTACATTACTGATTATTCAGTGTTTATCATAAAATAATATTTTTTTTTAAATTTCACGTACCCCCTAAGATGTCTTCGCGTACCCCCAGATATAATTTCTCTTCAACTTTGTACCCCAAATTTGTTGGTGTATAATTCAAGTTATACATAGTATATAATCTACATCTAAAATAAATTAAATAAATTAGATTACTGATTATTTAGTGTTTATCATAAAATAATATATATATTTTTTTTAAATTTCACGTACCCCCTAAGATGTCTTCGCGAACCCCCGGGGGTACACGTACCCCAGGTTGAATAACACTGACCTAGACGACACCCATCTTCGGACTGTACCTTGTTCCTTGCAGAGAACCGTACGTACCATTTAAGTGCCTCAGATACAAAACACAGAGTTGCTGAGTGTTACATCGGCTGGTACATATATTTACCATCCGGCTGTAAAGGCGTAATCATCAATAGGCTTCCAGAAAATTAATTTGGAAGTGGATATTTTGAAATAAAAATTACGACATTTCTAATTTCGTCTTAAACTTCTTATGACTCAGGTGATTGAGCTGAACAGAGACTTTGATCAGTGACCTAAAAACTCAAGTTCATTAGATTGTAAAATACCAGTGAGGCCGAGGTGCGAGGGTCTCCTCACGGATCCTCACCGTGTTTCTTAGAGCCTTGTTGCTCGACTGCTCTTAATTGATTCACTAGATTCCTAACGCATTCGTGGAACATACCTGTGGCGTTGTTCATGTTTCTGGAGGATGCCTCACATCCGGAGCCAGTTTTTTTTTTTACAACTCTCTCTCTTCCTTCATTTTGTCTTTATTTGCCTTCAGTCGACCATGACAAAGCCACGACGACCTTGGCAATCTTAGTTTCGTTATATTCCTTGCCGATTCCCCCCTTTTTTTTTACCCATGGGATCTTATTGTGATGCACGGAATGAATCATTATCCAGTTTCGTCACCATCTCATTTTATCGTTGCATTACACAATTATAAACTGCGCGCATCTCTTTTCTATGACAGTGTATGTATACATTCTCTTTATAACCGCAGCCCTGTACCAAATGCGTAATTATCAAAGTCGGCAAAGAAAAATTATTACCATATAAAAGTCTCTTACTGATATGCAATTCTTTCTCGTTCTAGGAATCATTTACGACGCAACTGAAAGGCAAATCAGCTTAGCCGTGCTTACCCATCAGAACTCGTGCATCTACGTGATTTTTGATAGAATGTCGTACTGTAAGTAATTTGATAAATTTAATTAAACTTAAATTAATTCGAAATTTAGCAATATAGATTACCACTGCTGTACGTCGGTAGGTACAGTTTGGGTTTAAAAAGATTGTGATGTTTAGGATTAGACAATGAAACCAGCCAAACGACATCAAAAGAGAAATTTGAATGTACGTATTACACGGGTTCAGATGAACTATGTGTTTAATTGACTAAGCAGAATAAATGGTAGCCTAGTTGATTTTTTCCGTCGAAGTAATTAAAAAAGAACGTGAGCACAAAGTCTTCAACGTATTTAATAATATCCCAGAAAATTATGTATTGAAACTTAGTTTGTTTTCTTTAAAAAATGTAGAAATGGCATTGCGTGATTGAAACCTCGTCGAAAGTCCATGTTCTAGATCTTGAATGTGATGGCCAGAAATGTTATATCACGTCTAAGTCTTCTGAAGTTTTATCTGACGAAATTTCAGGAGTGTTTCCTGAAATTTCGGCACCACGCGGCTTAATCACATGAACATCTCCTCCTGGGAAGCCACGGTTGCCTTTCCAATGTTGGTTCTTGCAGGTTTGGTTCTCAAACTTTGCAGTCTTGGTGCCTCATACTTCAGCGAAAAAAATACCTCCGTCCATATATTCTGGGTGAGAAGTTTCAAGACACGTACAAAATTTTGTAAAAATAAGTGGAAATATTTGATATCCTGCTATGGGAACGCTTAAATCAACGGTGTTTAGAAACCACAAACACCTCACTTTCATACTGGGAAAATAACAGTGCCGCTGTGCAGAGTTACGCCGAGGCTGGATGCCTCAAATCGATGCCTTGCAATGGCGGATTTCAAGCCTAACATTCGCTTCCAGATCCAGTTATGGATGATTTTCTGTCAGACTACTTCTATAAGCCCTAATCAATCATAAAACATGCTATTAAATATAAAATTCCGATGTATCAAGACCACAGCAACTCAGGCTAAGCTGTCAGCTCCAAACAGCGAATTAGCCTCTCTGTACTAAACTCAAAAATTTGTTTTGAATAATGTTTTTGGGTATATGAGGGGGTTTCGTTCATGCACAATTAAAGCAACTTCTTGGTTATCTTGAAGGTATAGATCATTATCATTTATTGAAGAATTTTGTAAAAGTAGAATTAAAAATTAATTAAACTTTCTGAAAAAATAAAAATAAATGGAGGGGGGCTCCTTTGCAGGGCCCCAACGCTCCAAGAAACAGTTTTGCGAACAACTGCAGCAGAATAAGCTTGGATAACAAGAGAGTTAGGGTTTTTGAGAGAAAATGTTCTGTTGGTGAAGATAAATGTGAAACAACAGTTACAGTTAATTCGGTTTCCTTGTAATTTAAAGCAAAACCTCGAGGGAGATGGACAAGTAGCTTGTTTACAGTCTCCGGGGTATGAGTGAGTTCAGAATCTCACGCACTCAGACAAGAAATTTAATTTATTTTTTATGGCTGATTTCGAGATGTTACTTTAACCCTTACTGAAAAGTTTCTACGAAGCACCAAGTCCATAATTTCTTTTATAACTTCCACTGCATCATTACAGAGATTGTTCAGACAGAAAGAAGCCAGACAATTCTCTGACAGAATAATTGCCCTGTTACTATTAATACCGTAATGCATCTCTTTCCAATTTGAGACCACCATGCCGGAATTCTCCAGCTGTGAGTGTGACCTTCTTTCTTGTGATCGCTATAAACCTTGACCTCTGGAGTGAGCTCGAGGTAGTTAGGTTTCTCTTGTAACCTGACGATACGTCGAGGTCTTCACCAGACATTAAGACCGTCGCACTTCCGATTACACCATGAATTATCCGAGTTCTTCTCTAAAAGTTGATATTCTCTACCAGGATAATATTAAAGTGTATTAAAGAAAGAGTATGATGCTGTGGGCTGGATTCATCTTTCCCAGGGTGAGGACCACAAGCAGTCTTTTATGAGCACAGCGATAACACCTTTTTAAAAGTCAGAGAGGAGCTAAGACCACCCTGATTACCTGTCCTCTAGAGGAGACTTGGTTTTTAAATTGTTCTTGTAAAATGCACAGTTTTATTAGGTTTTTATGGCGAGAGAAATTTCAGTTGTTATTCTGATCCGATGCGGGGATTTGGTCTACTGATAATTTATTTATTAACTCGTAAAGTCTATCGTCCATCGAACAAGTAATAAATCAAACATAAATACAAATGGTGAAAGTGGTTATGGCTAAATTATGTGAGCTGTTTACGAAAATGGGCCACATTTTGTGTATTTAACTTAACCAAAACGGGTACTTTTAATTAATGAGTTACCACTTCTCTGCCTTCGAACTTGAAGTGACATTACGGGTTCAACGTCGCGTTTAACGCAACTGATGTAGCACATCATAACGCGCACAAATGCCTGGAAATGTAAACGTCTGGATGCCGTACGGAATTTTACGTAACGTTTAGGTTTAAACGCATTTTATACTAAACGATACAGTTGCTCCATCCTTAGCTTTTAATTTACCGAGCTTCGGTAGTAATTACGACCGAGTCTTAATGCTATCGCGTTTTGGAATCGAGAATTCTCGCTTTAGGAAATCGACATCTCGCTTATGACGTATGGTTATAAAAATTCCGATACAAAATACGAGACTTCGGAGATCAGATATCACACGGATGAAAACAACATGAGCTTAGGAGAAGATATACTTTATTAATCAGACGTTCAGATTAAATATGTCAATTTTAATATGCCGTCTACAATGAATTCTTTAGGTAGTATATTTGCGTCATATTGTGAATTAGGTTAATATTTTAATATTTTCCGTCAAATCACAATTTTAATAAGATAATAAAATATTTAAAATATCATTTCACGTTCCGCATCGAATGATTGATTTACAAATTGGAACGTCTCTTACGACATGTTTCGGTTATATTTAACCGTCCTCAGGTATAAATTAGATTGGTAAATTTAAAACTCGAATTACAATCATTTACAATGTTATGGAGTTTATTTGAAATGTTCTTATCAGATTACTCTTATATATTAGAACGAAGGTATTGTTTTTTATATGGCGTGTGTAAATGATTGTAATTCGAGTTTTAAATTTACCAATCTAATTTATACCTGAGGACGGTTAAATATAACCGAAACATGTCGTAAGAGACGTTCCAATTTGTAAATCAATCATTCGATGCGGAACGTGAAATGATATTTTAAATATTTTATATTTTATTATCTTATTAAAAATTGTGATTTGACGGAAAATATTAAAATATTAATGAATTCTTTGTAAGAAATATGTCTAAATATTGTGAATGTGATATATGTAATACAACTGCGTGTTATGAAACAGTTTAGTCTCGTGTTTGGTGGCTACAGACGTTTCGGAGGAGCATTTAGCCTCCATTATAACGACCTACAGTGCGTCTAACCCAGAAAAAAAAAACACAATTCAAGTTCTCACCCACGAAAACCAGACATTTCGTGTAGGTAGAATTGTCCTCCCCGATCCCTTGTGAGATAATGAAAAGAAATTTGGGAAGGATTTCTGGCAGGAACAGCGAAGTATAATGAATTGCCTTCGTACAGGACTTTAGTACCTTTAATGTAATTATTCCCTGTCATGTTTTCAAGCCATGAAAATGATTTTAATCTATTATCCACATGATGTAATATGCATCATCAACTTCAAACTTCCATGACGAAGCACATTTCAGTCCATGAAAGTTCGCTCGCTGGAGTTTTTGTCATCCATCTATCATGTTCCATGTCTCGGCACCGTAACATCGTCTTAATGGTTTCAACCCTTTGGCACTGACCCTCCGTCGTGTATGATCACAGTCGGTATTAACCTTTGAGATGGATCAGGGTGATGCTTGGAAGTGTCTCTGGACGAAAGTCGCGACATCTCGTCTTCAACCGCGTTTTGTCCCTCGCGCCTAAGAACAATTTCAGAGAAAGAAGTGTTAAACCGTGCGCTGTCCTTAAACATCTTGCACCCTGGACACTGAAACAGAATGTAAAATAATAAAACGTCTTAGATATTATCCATCGCCCTAATTTAATTAAATAACGACGTTTCAGAGACTGGAATTTGTCTCCGTGCTCAGGTGAAACCTACTCTGTTAGATCCATTCGATAGAAATATCCATGTCTCTAGACCTCGCCCTGATGATGGACGCAGCACGGACCTGTGAAACGTTGGTAAACGTCTATCAGACTGCACGGCGCTAAAATATTCTAATTCTTCGTCACTATCTACCACATTAATTGGTATTTGTTGACGTGGTTTGTAAATAAATGGTTTTGAGTGTATGGATTGGAATCGAGTGGCTCAGGACAGGGTCCATTAGCGGTCTCTCGTGAACACAGTAGCTAACCTTCAAATTCCACAGAATGAGGGGAAATTTCCTGTCTACTTGAGCGATTATCGAGATAGACTGCGTTCGTTAGAGTTAGTCAATTATTCATCATCTTGTAGAAGATGGAGAAGTATCGTCAACAGCGTGACCTTGTGCGCGCGAAGCTGAATCCCTTGGAGTAATTTGCGTAAGAATTTGCCCCTGCCTGGAATCGAAACCCTGTTGTCCAGCCTGTAGCCTAGTCACCGTCAATCAAATGACGTGACTACTCCGTAGGTCCAATAACATTTCTTTTACTGTCGGGTGTTAATTTCCGTGTTGAACTTGAATTAAATGTTGTTATTATTATTTTGTGGAAGTTTTTTTCTCGTCCGATGCGTGTATTCGGAACTATTCGGCACATTTGTGAACACTTAAAAAAGAATTTCACCTTCTGATGTTGGATTTCCCAATGAGTTGACTGCCAGAATTGCTGCTGAGCTCAGACTGCAGCCAGCGGGCAGATCTGGCGGCACCAGGGCGCATGCCTTCTGGAAGCTTCGAACCTGACACGTCCATTATTTATTGGACAACATTTTACGACATCGATAATAACGATGTTAAGAAGGAGAACACAGGAATTTGCAAGCAAAACAACATTTTTTTTAACGTGAAATCCGAGGGCGCCGTGTGTCTGTAATAAAGGTTTGTAAAGAATTATCGCCTATGACATCAAGCACGATGAAGGAACTGCGTAATTTCTGTTAATAAAATGAAGATGATCCACCTTTTATAATAAACCTACTTTGAGGAAACGGATTTAACTTATGACATATCGAACAAAACAGCAGTATAGAACTCGTGAGTGCGTAATGTTTAAACATAACCCCCTGTTTCTCAACACGCTTTACCAAACGTTGCATATGCCATCAGAGAAATATATTTTCCGTCACGCGGCAAGCCACTTCTTGAAGCCACCAGCTCACAGTAGCCGTTGAAACGACAACCTCTTAAAGCACGCCATGTTCGTGACAATACTCAAAAGATTGTTCCTTCAAAATTCCAGAAATATCTGACCATTATTTTTATTCATTAAGCCACCTTACACGGTTGGTAAGCCTAGAAGAATTGATTGTACTTAGTCGCCGTGAAAGCTTCAGATCATACGTCAGTGAAAATCTTTTTTTTAATTAAAGGAGGAGAAAAGTAGCTTCTCTTATTGTCCACAAAGATACGAACAGCTAACGTATCTCACAGTAATAAAAAGTTTTCCGAGCCATGATTTATGTAATGGAAGGTATCAGGTTGGAGAGCCAAGCTCTGGAAAATCCTGGAACATTGGATAAATATACTCCAGATGATGGAGACTTGAATCGACTGGTCTTTGTGACGGCGCATAACCGCGTTGCTTGTAGAACCGCTGGGTTCGTTGCCGTGTTTGTGGTACAGAGGCGTCTGAAGGATTCACAACGTTCGTCTCCGAAGTGACCCCGACTCTTGGGCGGGTAACTGACCCCTAACGCCCAAGCACCCAACATCTGAAATGAAATTACGGAGATGATCACAATTGGCGGAACTTCCCGATTGGAAGGAATTGTGACTCGTATTTCAAGGATTTATTTTGTTGGAACAAACGAGGAAATTGATCTGATGAATGAGAATTGGGACCCTGTACGCATCAGAAATTACAAGGTGACTTGGAGCTATTTAACGAAATTAAACTTAAGCATTGAAATACTCATTTAGGCCCATAGATGTCGTTTGTTTCATGGACTGGAAGAATTTTCGAAAGAATTGTTATATTTTAGCGTAATAAATTACGTATAATACTCGCGATTGAGAAAAACAAGTCAATACGACGAGAATTGAAAACATTTTGTTAAAGAAATTGTTCGATTGTTTGTAGAAATTGAAGATTGGGTTCAGACACGTAATTTCGATGAAGAAATGAAAAAATAGATGATACTGCAGTTTTGTAACTGGTACTTGAAGACACAATTTATCCAGAATAGAAAGTATAACGTGTACATAATATGACAGGAGTGGTTACGTTCATCGCATGGCCTTGCTAGAGAGGAAACATATTTACGCTCCAAAGCACACACAGTCCGTGTTTAATTACTGTTAATTAGTAAATCCGTCCTATTCAACTTCGCTTCAGTACGCGACTAGGAATTACAAAATAAAATCATGAGAGTTTGGAATCAAACGTAGAATATCAGCACCTGACAGTGTTTACTTACGGCTTATTTCACGACGAAATTTAGCGTCGAATTATATGAATTATCGTATAATTGGGAATTACGTGAAAGAAGTGGGCGTGGCCTAATTTAAACTTTACTTTATTTGTCTGGAGAGACTGAGTTTAACCACCAAAAATTCCGGGCCCCGAGCCGAGATTGGAAGCTGTAACTTCTAAAATGCAAAATAGGATTACTGACCTTTGGGTTGTGACGTTTGGTCTGATAGTATTAATTTACTTGGCGAAAAAATCACAAAACAGAGACTCGTTGTCTAAAAGGTTTGTTTTATAAGTAAACCTAGAGGAGACTAGATATGAGTTCATGTTTTTGTCGATAAATTTCAGGTCAGAACCAGAATACAGTACAAGAAAACGTTTGTCTAACAGACGAGTAGAAAATCTGTTTAAAAAAGAGGTATTTGGTGAGAAGATCAAAATTTGTTGAGGAAGGAGTGAAGCGAAGATTACATTCGGGAACTCCTTTTGGCCGTACAGTTCTGTGTCCGCTTGTCTGAAACCAGTCAACACTTTGAAGCCGGTTGATGGAGTGGTATTCACTATCTGGCGATCAAAGATGACGTACGACGTTCAGGAAGCTCTAATGAACACGGACGTTTTGTTTTTTAATTAATGGCAGCCAGCGCTCTGATCAGCGATGCTCTGATCTTGAGATTCCCACTACGGACTTAATGCAAGTCAATTACCGGTTCTTACTTTCTGAATTAATCGACTGCTTTTTCCGCTAGATGCAAAAGAAATTACTCGGGCTCCAGTGCCCCTTTGCATTCTCCATATTTAGAATAAACATCGTGGAAAGTCCCAAGAATTCAATAATCCCGGATGTAACATACCAAAATCAGAAGCCTTTACATTTAGATGAATGTAGTATACACCCTCCAATCCTATTTTCCTAAGATTCATTTTAATATTATTCTCCCATCTATGCTTAGGTCTTCTAAATGTTCTCTTATCTACTGCCGAGTCTTGCCGTCCACAATGAATTAGCTTGTGGCGATCCTGGCGACGTGTTTCGATACTGAATATGCATTACCTGTGTTAAAACTAATATATAGTGCACCAAGTTTCGGTATATATAAAATATTTCAAATAATCTATTTGTGTCTTTATTGGGCTTCTATAAACTCTTGCCTAAAAACGTCAATTTTTCATAAAACCTGCATGTTTTACGATGCACTTGAATATTGATAATCGTGGCCCGTGTTTAAATCATTAAAAATAATTTTAAATGTTGTAGAAATGTTCCTTGGATAGTCAGATAAATCACTTTGCTGTTTCTGCGTGTACAGTAAAGGAATTTATATTTACTTTAACACGGAGTGTTCCAGTTTCACACGTTTACGGGTACAGCCAGTGTGACGCTGACTTGATATATCGCGTCTGTTCGAGGGGGCATTTATGCTAATCGTGTGTGCGTCCCCGGAGAGGCGCGCTGATGCGTCTCAGCACAGCGTGATAGGTCGACAAATTTCAATAACAGAAAGGCTGAGAAAGTCACGATAATGAGACGTAATAACATAATTTCCCATAATTATCATGAGAATTTATTTGAGATAATTCTTATTGAGATGAGCATCCAGGATTGCAGTTAATGATCGGATATTCGACCTTCAAAACTTCCCACAGTAGTTTTTGGATGTACCATAGTTAGCATCACCGGTCAGCTGATGACATCCCGGTTGCACCAATAGGGATCCCCCACCCCCCCAACACAAAAACTGTACCTCGAGAAATGAATTGAACGACACTGTACCACATACGAAATTACTCTGCTTAATCGAGAGTTTTGAATACCGTGCGTGCTACATGTTCATATGTAGAAAGCAGAGACCTCCGTGGTGGAGGCACCTTCTTTCTGATAATCTGTCCGCTCAGTGTCCAGTTTTGAGCGCTCGTTAACCTTCGGGCTTGAGGAAAAGCTTGAAATATCTGGACGCTTTCAGAGAAGGAAACTGTTAGAGAGGGGGGAATGTTTGTAATTTCTACTCATTAAATATTATCACGGTTGTCACATCAAGAAGGATGAATATGATTGGCGGGACATGTAGCACGTGTGGGGAAGAAGTGAACTATACTTACAGACTTTTTATCGGAAAACCTGAGCGGAAGGGATCAAATAGGAGAAGAAGCCACGGACGTGCGGAAACTACTAAGACGGATCTTAAAATGTGTTGCGTGAGAATCTGAACTCGGTTCCTCTGGTTCAGGGAGGGGGTCAGATGGATTACTTTGGAGATGCTAATGAACCTGAACCTCTCAGGAAGGACTCTGTTCCATTCAATTATACAGCAGGAAACTGGAGGCTTAAATACGTGGCGTAATGAGAAACTTTATAAATCGTATTCAGACATGGGCTGTGTGGCACGCATGAAAGAAGTGAGAAATGAATACAAAATTTTTGGTTAGCAATCGAGAAGGGAAGAATTCACTTGAAAAAAAAAACGCGTTTGTGGTAGTATAATATTAAAATGGATCTTCAGCAGATATTATTGGTGGCTGCGGACTGGATTTATGTTGTTTAGGACAAGAAATTAAAACAGGTCCTTGTGGAAACAGAAATGAATTTTACTTTCGGAGAGGGACACGGAATTTCTTGATCAGCTGAACTACTATTAGGTTTTCATGAAGGTTTCTTCTGTTCCTTGAAGTTCGTGTCTTATTGTCTGTAAAAGGCATAAACTGATAACACTGACCACGATGGACGGAAGGAAGTTCGTACCTCACGGTGTTACGTCGTAATGGAGGTGATCGTCAGACCGTGAACTGATTTTAATCCAAACTGAGAGTCGCGAACATTTATGTGAATTCTTTTAAAAATATTGTTGATTGGTTATTATATCCTGCGGAACGGAGGGTCTATGAACTTCCCTCGGGACAGTTGGTATTATTGTTCACGAAGTTAGCGCCACACGGAGAGAGGAGGAAGGTTGTTAAACCCGTTCGAGATGCTGATGACTTAACTTAACAGCGACCTGAACTTGTGTATGTCACATGTGAACGGAAATACTAATTCCAACCGGCAGTCAGATCAGAACTGACTCACGAAAGCGAAATGATTTCTTCCGCTGTAAAACATGGCTTTGCTTGGACGAACGGTTCACTTTCCAACCTCAGAGGTGAAAAGAGTTGCCTTAACTGTACCTTTGAGTACCCGTAGTTTCAAGAAAGACTTTTTAAGACACTGCTGTTGCTCAGAGACACGGAAATTATGTTTTGTGGCCTCGAACCGGAGACTTTTATGTTTCGAGTTCGATATCCGGGTTACAGTGATTTTGGTAGAGAATTTTAGAATGAGAACAGTAAAGAAAGGAGCAATCGTGGGTTGTTTGAGGTACCGTTCCTGCACTTGCGTACAGGGACTGAATAAAATTAGTAACAAATTAGGAAATATATGCATAGCTCTGTTACTGCCTCTCTTTTCAGTTCGTGGATGCTAAATTACGTTCCTTTCATATGAACAGGCTATGAACACGAGTTAGTATCTGACGTTGCCTTGGCAACAAGAGTATTCTGCACGTACCTAAAAGAAAACACAATGCACCTCAAATGCTGTTTAAATGACATTAAGAAAATACGTCTATATAAAGTGGTCATTAAAATTGTCTGATGTAAAATAAATTAAAATTTCTAGACAATTTGTTGGGAAAAAAATTTCAATATTAAATTTTTATTAACTACGTTGAAATTTCTACCGTCACGAAACATTGTTATGAGAATCAGAAACAACACATTTTTTTTCTGTGTAGTTAATGTAACCAATATTGTTTTAAGCCAATATGGCCATCTTTAATCGAAACTTAAATCTTAATTATGAACTATCTGTTTGCTACGTAGCATATTTTTTTTTGTCCACAGACATGCGAACGTAACTAACAAGACTATCAAGATGACCGTATCTGGGATGGACTAGGAACAAAAGCATTACGTAAATGCGAACTCGCGTTAATAAACATCAGAACATGACATTTGCCAAATAAATTGGCCGCCAAATATTTAACAGTCCAGCGTTTAATGCGGTCCGACAGTTGGTTATCCTGGCGAGTGTTTTAATTTTTGTTCCTGTTAATAATTAATATGCGTTATATTTATTCATTAAACGCTCCAAAAAATAATAAAATTCCAGGTTCAACGCGAAACAAAGTCGCTAAAATTTGCAAAGAAATGTTGTGCGTTGTCAGCGAAGTATAAATCAGAGCAGCTGTGAAGAACAGCATCTCTGGTGGTTATTGGTCGCATCGCTGCACTTCTGTTCCTAAGTCTGTTTCTAGCGATGCCTCCGGGAGATTGCTTTAGCGTCCAGATGTCCGCTGGAAGACAGCCAACTTATATGCAGGAGGGACAAGGAGGTATTGGGTGAAACCTTATTTACTTGTAAGTACGCGGCGGAGTTCTGCAGCCCCATGGAGAGAAGGTTATTGTTTCACTTTTCTGCTTTTATTTGTACTGAAGACAATGCTGCTTTGTAATGTCTGATTTGTGTTTGGTATTACACAGGAACATTGAACATTTAAGATTGCAGGATGAATCAGACAAATGTCTTTTTATTCGCGTTTCATAAGCAGACAAAAGCGCGGTGTCCCATGTGCCCTATATCCGGTTTCCTCGTGAGAGCCACGGATCCAGTACATTACAGCGCCTTTCGTACTTTCGAATGCAACATGGCGAAGAAGCGCAGTATGTCAAGGACCCCACCGTCTTACCGTCTGTCCACAAAAGTGAAGGAATTACATCTGGCTGAATGGATTTTCATGAAATTTAATTCACATGACATTTCCCAATGTTACTTCATGTTTTTTTCACGAAAGTATAAATATTCTATTAACTACTGCCTAGCTAAAAGTTAGTTCAGAGATTGTAACTGTAAGAGAACATTAAATTAAAAAATTTTAAGGCTGGGATAATATTTCGTGTATCTAGTTTCAGTGAAAGTGACTTGCTGTTTTAAATCATGAACGCAAGACGACTTAAATTATTCAGATTTAGATAATGATATTAAATTCAGAAGTTTATTACACACATTACAACCTATGGACTGCCATCGAGAACATTGCCTTGCTGATTATCGGAAAAAGTTTGTCTGTAATCGATTCTTCACATAACGTCAATGAAAAAGACATGAATTTCTCTTAAATCCCTAGTACGTTCGAGGTCTCAAATATGCGTGATGTTGGTAATCCGGTGTGTACAGAACCCCACAGAGGAAATGGAATATTGAGTACACTTTTGTAACTGGATTGTGTTATAAACATTATAAAAATGCTGAAGGATGTGTGCATAGACTTGTAAGAATTATTTGCGTACAAAAATGCCAGATTAGTAAAAATAAATATTTAGGAAGAAAGAAAATTCCTTTGCATTTTATGTGAAGTTCTGGCTGCTTATATGACAGTTAAATAAAATATAAAGTAATTTTATAAAGTAATCTAGCGTCTAAGTGGACCAAAATTCCTCACGGAATGTAATTCGCGTAAAAATAGGAGCCTAAACGTCGCCTTATCATAGTAAGCTCAGAATCGGGCGCAGTGTCGAGCTCTTATGAACACGGCAAAGGAAATTGTGTACTTTAAAAGAAGGAACTGAGTGACTTAGCTTTTAATAAGCTATCTTCTCCGTGGACTTAAGTCTAGTAACGTGATATTGCAAAATTTAAAATTTCTCGTGTGATTTATATAATGCCAGACTTCAAGAGCTTTTCTGTTATGTACTTGAAATGAAAATTCGGTGACGAATGAAATTCTGTCTCTTGCATGTGACAGGAGATTTTCAAGTAACTCGGCCTAAATGTATTAGTAATTGTGAAAATATTTTCAGTCTAGAATTTATAATTTTTATTACTTATATAGCTTACAATTCTAACGAATAACTAGTCCCCAACTTTACCTCTCCCTCGGCGAAAATTTCAGTTTTATTAGCAAGAAAACTGCCCAACAGCTGTGAAAAAATTAATAGCATGGTGAATTCGGTCTGTCTTTTTTCCGTGTTTTTGAAGATCCATGGAAGGAATGTGATGCGGTTTATGTGAGCAATTAAAGCTTACGATTCGTGACTGTTTAACAATAGGAATTATACGTAACAATCTTTCTGTAACGTGGATACTCCATTGAGAGACAGAAACAAAGAAAAACAACAAAATTTTTATGGTCAGAGGTTGAGAGAACCGATGATACTGACGGCCAGCTATGGCGATGATCGTTTGAGACGTAGATGAAACACAGAGCGTGCCGATGATGGGTGTTTCGGGGCGATCATCGACTGTAACATGTGTTGTTTACGAGATTTTCGGAAATATTATGAAGAGGCTAAACTTGAAACATACGCATGATGATGCATGTTAGAAAATATGTTACTCTCCATATTTAATAGACTTTAAGTTAAATTAAGTTTCAAAATTTATATGCTTAGAGTGTTATGTATTTTACAGTGCACTCAAATAAACATGACACTAGAGGCATGCAGCATTACAGGTAGCGTGCTTGTGAGTTATAAACATTCCAACATCCTTGTCCAACGTGTAAAGGATAAAACATAATGTTACATGTGACGTCATCGTATATACGGTGCAGGTTTAAACATTAATGTGTGTGACACCGTATTTCTTTGAAGCCGGGTAAGGATGTTGAGAAATATGTTCGTTGGGGTTTATTCGTATTTTATGTTGTTTTTAAGTTATCTGCAAATTTGTAATCCTCAGCCTACCTGTAAGCACACAGTTCCTATGTGCGTTCTTTGAACCTTAGCAGAGAACACCTTAAAATAACTACCGCACAAGCGTTAACCTTAACATCGAAGTAGCGTATCGATGGATCGCAGACGATTCAGACACATTTGCAATATTTGTCTTAACAAAAGGAACTGGATTGAACTGTAATCTATTTCGCACACTTTCCAATATTATCAGTAGAAACACGTGCACATTCGTTTTAAACGTCATTATTTATATTTTCTGTCACAGAGTTTGATAAATAGTCAAAGCTACTCTGGTTCCATCATGACTTCATGGAAAATGGATACGAAGTGGAAAAATGTACTGGATTCCGATCGTTCACAGCGGTGTCCAACCGCTGTGAACGATATTATTGTTTTTCTAAAACGGTATATGGTGACTTAAAAGACTAAGGAAACAGTGTATAAAGTAGTTATGGTAAAAATCTGTTGAATTGTTTAGTTTAGTAACTTAAAAAGTTTATAAACTAACCAATAGTATTAAAAGACTGCCTATGTTTGACAAGAAATCAACGCTGACAAACAGTCCAATATGAAAATAGTGATACGCACCCTAACATATAAAGATATAAACTAAAATAGGTAAGATGAGATGATAAAGTTGCGTCATATTGTGATAAATATATATTTGTTTAAATCTTGTCAGTCTAATCATAATAAAATTCCTATTAAATATTAAAATATTACCATAATTAACATTTAAATATTTAAAATATATTAAATGATATTCTCTATCGAAATGTTCGATTTACATTAGAATATCACTTTTTACACGACATGTTTCAGTTCTAAAAGAACCATCTTCAGGTGTATAAAATTATATAAACTTAAATATAATTTCTTAAATGCAACTTTTAGTCAGATGTTTATCAGATTTCAAATGATGTTTTCTTCCAGATTTTATTGTATTTTTAATATCGTATTCGAAGTTGTTCTGTGTATGTACGTCGTGTTTAACATGATTTTGTGTGGGTGAACGTTTTGTTGTTGTTTTTGTATCAAACCAGAAATGAAGTTGTGGAGGAGTTACGTCCGTCTGGAAGTATTGCCGTGTTTGAAATTAGACATTACGAACATACGTATTACAGCAAACAGATTTTATAACATAGCCTCCGCATGTGAGAGTTGAGGTTCATATTGAGTTTGAATATGGCTGTCTTCTGGGGTGCTGCGCCATGAAATCTCGTATAAATTTGCCGACGTTTCAGAGCCCTCCATCATCAGGGCGATTCGACGAGGCGACACGGCGCTACAACCCAGAAGACACTTTTCGCCCTGAAGATGGAAGACGTAAGCAGATCTGAAGCGTCGGTTTCCTTATGCGAGACTACGCGAAGCAAAACCCCACACGGCAGCCATATTTATATTACATATAACTCTCAGATATCCTTTGCGAAGACGTTAGAAAGACGTCATATATACAGGATGTCCCAAAGATATGTATACACACATTCTTTGAACGAAATAAATTAAATCAATACATACGTCAGCATTGGCACTTGGTGAATTAGCGAAATTAGGATAGGTGTTCAAAATGACCACCGTCAGCTTCGTGGCGCAGTTGACAGCGGCGACCAGCTGACTGACAGACAAGTGGTTAACCAAACTTGCTGCTGTGTTTAAATATTTCTGGGACATTCTGTATGAAGGACATTTATAATCCGTCACGTTGGTATTACCGATTGTGAGACATTAAGAAGCTTCTAATCTGGGCGTCTCCCTCAGGGCATAACTATTAAACCAAATTTCTAACTTCGATGAAACTTCGATCAATCTTACACCGAATTATTGTGTTCGTTTCTAGGACAGCCGATAGGTGACAGCAGGGTCTCAGCCGAAAGGCGCCGATCAGATTTTCTTTTATCATTCGAAGTAGATGATGTCTAGGTCAGCGGAGATTGTTTAACCCTTTGAAGCCGAAGATCGTCTGAATATTATTAATGAATTCAGTCCGTACCGCGAAGAAAACACTACACCTCACCATTACGAAAATCAGCTGGTTAACCCTTTGAAGCCGAAGCTCGTCTTCATAATATTTACGAATCCAGACCGTACCGCGAAGAAAACACTTCACTTAACCATTAGAAGTCGAATCAGGCGGTACCACATAAGATTTAACAAAAGAACATCCCGGTCAAAGCCTTAACAAACGGATCTGCTACAAAGCCAGTTGTCTTTTCGTCATCTTTCCATTATTTATAAACCGCGACTGAATGTATAAACGACTGATTTGTGCCACCTGCAAGCCTACACGACTAGCCAGCCAACTCTGACGACGAATTAGAAGCAGCCTTGCTGCTGTTTATCCTAGTTCCAGCGTCATTTTGTGAACCATCGCGAGAACTTTTGATTTCTGCGGAGATCCACAACACGTAAGACTGTAATTACAAGGAAATTGGTTTAACGTACTCTTATACTTGGGTCTAAATGTATTTATATCTTCTTTTCCGAGGTCAGTTGATAGTGGTATAAATGGTACTGGAAAATAGAGTTTTGTATCGGCTCAGGACAGTGTTTTTCTCTTGTGCTGACGTCAGTAAACCTTTTGGTTGCTTAAAAGTCTCGGAGTCTGTAGACCAACTGCGCTCAGTAAGCTCTCTGCTTCAAGAAGATTGTTATTTTAAGTTTAATTTATATTGAAGATATCCGTCTTCTGGGTTATTGCGCTGTGTAGTCTGGTCGATGTTAACCAACGTTTCAGAGGTCATACTGCCTCCGTCATCAGGGCGTCATCGCCCTGATGACGGAGGCAGTATGACCTCTGAAACGTTGGTTAACATCGACCAGACTACACAGCGCAACAACCCAGAAGACAGAAATCTTCATACTCATTGCCCTGATGATGGGGGCAGTATGACCTCTGAAATATTGGTTAACATCGACCAGACTACACAGCGCAACAACCCAGAAGACGGAAATCTTCATACTCTGATGACGGAGGCAGTATGACCTCTGAAACGTTGGTTAACATCGACCAGACTACACAGCGCAACAACCCAGAAGACAGAAATCTTCATACTCATTGCCCTGATGATGGGGGCAGTATGACCTCTGAAATATTGGTTAACATCGACCAGACTACACAGCGCAACAACCCAGAAGACGGAAATCTTCATACTCTGATGACGGAGGCAGTATGACCTCTGAAACGTTGGTTAACATCGACCAGACTACACAGCGCAATAACCCAGAAGACAGAAATCTTCATACTCTGATGACGGAGGCAGTATGACCTCTGAAACGTTGGTTAACATCGACCAGACTACACAGCGCAACAACCCAGAAGACGGAAATCTTCATACTCTGATGACGGAGGCAGTATGACCTCTGAAACGTTGGTTAACATCGACCAGACTACACAGCGCAATAACCCAGAAGACAGAAATCTTGATACTCTGATGACGGAGGCAGTATGACCTCTGAAACGTTGGTTAACATCGACCAGACTACACAGCGCAACAACCCAGAAGACGGAAATCTTCATACTCACTGCTGTGAGAACCTCAAGTCTTACTTAATTTATATTATTGGTAGTATTTGTCAACCATGAGATCCACGCTTACCATTCAGTCTGAATGATTAAGCAGAGAAAAGTATTCAACCTGACAAGTAGTACCAACGACACTTTTGAAAATTTAAAAACAATCGAAATCTGCAATGCGTTGCTGAAACCAATATTCCGTGCAGATCGACACGTGTGTTCACAAGTTTCATCAACCATTGTCACACTCGTGGACCGCCATGACGTCATGCGGGCAGCATTCTTGGTGATAAACGTGAGTTGGAAGAGAAAGGATACCGTGTTGCCATAAGTAATGAACATTTGTCATGACTGCCATAGTCATTGTGCGTGGGACTATATAGTTGTGGTCCACTGACCAGTCTCTGTGTGTTAAAATGACGTAAGTTATACGTAAAATCAAAAATGCGTCACTGGCAGGCTCTGTGGAACATGTTATTTAAATGTTATGGTCTGCGTGGAGGGAGACAGGTCAGAGTTATAGGTATGAGGTCACAGTGTCTGTGAGCTTACTTTATTTTAAAGTCTCTGTGTAAATAACAACAGAAATGATCATTTACGATCAAGAAGGCTGAGATGGGAATGTAACTGGAATGGGAGAGACAAGGAATACATACAGAGTTTTGATCGTGAACCTCCAGAAATGTCTGTAATATTGACAGGGTAACATTGGATGTATGTTAGAGAACTTTGGTGTCAGGATATAAAGCTATTATTCTGATTCAGGGCTTTAGTATTGATGATGGGAAGTTTTTGTTTTGTTACCAGATAGTTGGTTAGTTAGCCTTGCTATAAAATGACGAGATATGAAGCCATCCTGCTGATTATTGCTTGCAGATATTTGCGATTTATGCCAAAACAAAACTCCTTTAACCCTTTGAAGCCGAAGATCGTCTGAATATTATTTATGAATTCAGTCCGTACCGCGAAGAAAACACTACACCTCACCATTACGAAAATCAGCTGGTTAACCCTTTGAAGCCGAAGCTCGTCTTCATAATATTTACGAATCCAGACCGTACCGCGAAGAAAACACTTCACTTAACCATTAGAAGTCGAATCAGGCGGTACCACATAAGATTTAACCAAAGAACATCCCGGTCAAAGCCTTAAGTAACTGATAGTTACCTCCATAGTGTTAATTGATTCCAAAGTTGAGTGTTCATTAACATTTTTTGATTTTACTGTAAGAATTAATCTGTTCGATTTAGAATCGAGTTTATGAGCGTTTCTAACTGCTTGTCAGATGTGAACCAATAATACAGGGTTATTCATAATTCCCTGACACGTTACAAAAAATCGCCAGACTTGAATGGTGTAATGGATGTTAACTTGCGACGTGCCGATAGAAAGAGAAACTCTCCAAGTTTGTTTGTACGCGCTTAGTTCGGCAGGTTCATTCAGTTTATGTACTATAGGTGAAATTTGAGATCCGGAGTGACGCAATAATGTTCATTTCAATTCTGTATGCCTACTAGGACGTCTGTCCTGTGGCTGTGGATTACAAATAAGTTACCGCTCACCGGAATACAATATTAAAATTGTTTAAGACATGGCAGTTGTGTGGAATAATTAAAATCCCATTTCCAAGCATATATGCAGCGAATCAAAGACAGAACAGAAGACAGGGAAATCATCTCTCACCCCCCTTCCACCACTCCCCTCGTTTGAACCACTGCAAATAAACCAACATGGCTTCTGGCAAGCTGTGATGTGCTAAGTTACTGCAGACTCTAACGTAGAAGTCGATTCAACGCGTTTATTTCGAAATTTTGTGTCTCGAGTAGATGTGGGAACTTCGTATTTTAGCAAGTACTCGTCATCATTAGAACCTTTTGAAGAACGTGTTTCCAAGAAAGTGTCTCAGTGTCTCAGTGTCTTCTTTACACTCAACCTTTACTCGTGGGGTTTCTCAGAAGGCTATTATTGATTCGTGTGCCATTTAATAGACCCCTATCAAGTACTTAGGCGATGATGTGGAATGACTGATGTTTAGGAGGAGTTAAGATGGAATGCGACAAAACTCTGTAGCGATAATCTGCTTCGGTATTAAATCCAGGTTGTTCCGGATTTGAGTTTCGTGCCTCTAATTGGTACTTCAAGGCAGTGACTTTCGAACAGAATTGGCTTTGTTTAAGGTTCTTACATAATTTGAGATCAGTACGATTACAAAATCAATTTAATATTTGTGTAAGCATCACGGCGTATAGGAATAAATTGATTATTTACAGGCGCAAATTTTTTTATAATATTTTGTTTTGATGATATTTGTACTTGAAATTACGGAGAATACAAAGGGCTAGGAATGAAGACACGGAGGAGAAACAAGCAATACGTACAGAATTCTGGTGTGGAAACCTCCTGGAAAAGTTCACTTGGATGATCTTGAAGAAAATGAGAGGATGGTAGATTGTGAAGTTGTGAGGGGAACAGAACAAGGTGAAGATCGGAAATAATGTTTGGTATTTTGGGTTAGTGGTGCAAAAGCACGCGAATTTTGCTATCACATGGTTATTTAATTTATTCAAAGAGAAAATTAATCCATATTATGTCACATTGGCGTGACTCCGCCCAATTAAATTATTGAAGAAAAAAGATTATATATAACGAATTAGGAACCTGTACTATGCCGCACCCCTTCACAGGATAATTTAAATAAGGAAAGGTTGTAACTACAGCGCCTCTGGTGTCCGTGGCGGAATTATGACACGCATTTGTACATAGGAATATCCAGTATGTCGTATCGATTGCTCTGTTTGTTGTAATGAGTTTTGGAACAGTGCTTCAGGGGAGGTTATACGCACTGCATGAAGATCTATAAGCTCGTGATCACTGTTCACAATAATTGGATCCTGTCCTGGTATATGTCAACTGAATAAATATTGTCATTAACGTTACTAGAACCTTCTTCTCGCCGTCCTGTGCTCTCTGTACATCCGTGCGTTGCAAAATTAAGACTGTACCAATCTTTCCATTTGATAAACAAGTCATAAGATATTTTATATAATAACTAGAAATACATTTAATTTTCCAGTAGGTGAAACATTTATCTAATTCTATTATTTAACGTAAACTCCTTCGTGCCTTCGTCCACCAGTATTTTTTATTTATTTATATATTCATAAAAATATCTGAAAAATTCTTATCCCAAAACAGCAATCATTAAGTAAAAAAAAGAAACTTTCGATGACTGAGTTTTGAGAATACGAAACTTGCATTACCGCGCCTGTTCATTGAAGAGCCTTTCTTTTTGTGAATTTCCCACATTCATTTAAATTTTGTATCCTAGTTATTCCTGTCTGCCTTAAATAATCTGACGATGATGTCCAATTCTTCATCTTGTTTCGCCGTTCGAAAATACAACATATAATTCTTCATGGCTAAGAATAGAGTAACAATTTTAAGAACTTTAGGGATTTATTAATCTCCTCTCAAGTATAGGTCCAGGAAGATGGTACAGCAGTTGAGTAACCCCACGTTTATGTAACAAAGCGAGGGAAAGACTTCTCGGTAAAAAGCCACGCTGGTTCTGATACCACCGTATAAATGCATGTTGCAACATGGCGCATCAAATTAAATGAGTTTCATTTCCAAGAAAATGCCAGAAAATATAGCCCAGTCCTTGGTGTCACGTATTCGAAGGTCAACAGAGTATAGAAGACATTGGAGCGAAGTCTTGCTGAAATTAAAATTACTTAAAACGTGTTTCTTTCTTAAAACAGAAGAAAAACATGGCACTGAGTGATAGACGTGAGGTAATTGATTTCATAGGTCTCAGGATATCAGCCATAAGTGAAATGAGAGGTTGGTATTTCGGAAATCAAATAGAATATCATACAATGTAAAGAAAGGCTTGTAATTTTTTCCTGCTTCGAAATTCATCTCCGTCTGATCTGCGGAAAATGAACAAAACGTTCACTAAAATGTGAGACAGTGAAAAATTTCGTGACCTTAAAGGAGATAGAAAATATGGCGTACTAATAGATGAATATCCGAAGTGGAGATCTGTAAGGAAGGCGTGAATCGATACATATAATGTTTGTCTTTTTGCTGAGCTCCGATAACTCCAATCAGAAGTCTATGGATGTCAGTTCTGTAATGAAATAATATCAGCTGGACCAAAAGACTTTATAAAATAACATAAAACATCGGGTATTGAGAGCAGGTGCAAGAATGTTGCGTAAAAATAGTTGAGGACAGCCGACAAGGAGTGATCCTCCAGCTTTTAGAGTTAGACGAGAAACTCGCAAGTTCGTTATTAAATGTTACAAAGGACATCGGAACTCTTTGGACAGGTTCCGTAAAAGATTCGGAAATTTCGGTCTAGCTGAGCGACTGTCAGCTTGTGTAGGAGGATGTTGCTCTGCGGAGTTAGTTGATTAGTTACATGAAACCTCGCATAGTAAAATATCGTATTCCAAAAAGTTTGACCATTGCTTTAATCCTTGTCGTTTTAAACTATTCGAAAATTTATTTTCAACAGATGAGGCGTAGGGTAATTTAAAATATGAGTCGGATGGTTTCAGTCCACTTACCCTCAGAAAAAAAATAAATAGTCCAGTATCAGTTTATGACATGAGATTACTTTGAATTATAAATTAACGTAATAATAACCAATAGAAGTTTTTTTTTAATGTTTATCAGCAATCATTCTAGAAATAAAGCATGCGATGGTCTTTATGTCGGGTCAGAATTAAAAATCAAATTTTTCTCTGTGTTTTGAGAACCAATCAATTCGCACGGTTACTGAAAATGAGACCATGGATACGAATGAGAATATTAGATATGGCAGACACAGTGGCCTACAGTAAGCGTAGGCCTCATGAAAGCGTTTAGAATAATTGGGAGTAGCATAAGACCATGTCAGTAAAACGACAAGAAAGTATCAGAGGAAAAAATTTGAATAGAATAGCTGACAGCCGAATCCCGAAGACATTAGCCGAAAGGTGGAATAAGCCAGCGACGTCTGTCAAGAAGAATGGACGTACAGTCTGAATTTTTGTAACGGGAAGAATCGAAGAACTTAACCCGTGTTATTGGCGATAATGGGTTTGTGTTCACACGTGAAATAATGGCACGAACTGAAGTCGAAATCGCAGACGAGAAGCCGCTTTTAAGACGGCGACTAAAGCCTTTCTGTCGAACGCTGAATGAACTGAGCCAGCCAGACTCTTAGACGTGTCTACCTGCCCTTTATGCTGAGGCGAGGACGGCGTCTCGGCGAACAGCTTGAGTTTGTCGACCTTGTCCCTTCATAATTTTAGTAAAGCATGTGTCTCGTAAGGCCTGCAACTACGACAGGTTGAATTCTGTGCGTCGAGACACGTCGTGAATTCAAATCTGCGTAGAAAGTTTCTTCGCAACTGGAAAAGTGCGAAAATTTTAACTCATTCTTCTGGTTAAGTAATATTCTTATCGTATTTACGAATTTCCGAATTCACTTACTCTTCGTAGTGTCGATTTAATTAAAATCTCTGCCTGAATGAACTTCGTACGAGTTAATAACTTGTTACCCCGACTACAGGTTTCACGTAAATAATAAAAGGAATAAAATTAGTCTCAATGCATCGTTGCATCAAGTTATGTTACGTCTGTATGCGCGTATTGACTGCACATTGGCTAATTTAAATAAACATATTAATCTCAAAGTTTATCGATTAAGCTAAGATATAAATTGACGGGCAGAGTGGCCACAGTGTTAGTGCGGGAGTCTCGACAGATGCTTACGTTTTTTTATCTGTTCATTTTTCCCCGAAAGCTTGTCACAGAATTGATCGTTCGCTGCATGAAAACATATTATTCCCCTAAAGCTAAAATCTTTACCAGGATTCGAAACCACCTGTTTTTTTTTTTCCTCGGATTTGTGGCCCTGTCTGTGTGATACCGTCTTCGAGACAGACAACTCTGGTCCTGACGTTGTCCTTAGTTTCCGACATACTAAAACTGCCATCACCGAGGCTCGAACTCAGGGCACTTTCCCGGAGTTTTGACACCCCTGTGTTCTCTTTCTGCTCTCAAGGAATAATCACACCGATTTTTGTGCAAATCGGTGTACACGTTCTCTGGCTAGAATTATGCACACGCTCACATGTATGCATGCAAACCCACAATTTCGATTTTCAAACTAGTAACTCAACTTTTAAATGCATTAGAAACAAATCGTGTATGAATTGAGTGTAAATTTCGACGGTGTTAAGTAAACGAATGTTTGCTAAATGATAGGTCTGTAACTTGTATAGAAAATTAAATGTGGACTGTAGGATTTCTGATTAAGTTTACGAGTGTTAAATCTGTCACCACAAAAATGAAAACTGTGGACGCAACCACGTGAGTGCGACTGGACCCAGAACATGTTCCAAGATCAAACTTACATAAAATTATCGTAGTACGAGGTTGCAGCCAGACGTCCTTGTCAACTGCATCATTGAATTACATAAAAAGTGCAAAATCACTTTTATACATTACTGTTATTAATAGTAATTAAATACACCGCAAATTTGGAAAATATACCGTGCAATCTGTCCCTTAATATTAATAGCACGTGTATTGTTAATTACATATCTTATAAAGTGCCCAAGAACGTAAAGATAAGAAACAGACTGTTTGACATTAGTCACGTAATGATCCATCCTGAGGTTCTGAAATGGTATATCTTCCTCAGAAATTATTATCAAAATCACATCAGTCCGACGGTAGACAGAGAAAGACTTCATCGGATCTCATCCAATTTAACATGTACTTTGTGTCGACGTTTGTATTCTTTATCGCGCCATGAAGAAGGAGGCAGTATACTCCTCCGAAACGTTGGTATCTACCTACAAGTTCACACCCAGAAGACCAACATTGACATCTGCAGTGCTGTGAGAATCTCAGGTCTTGGTATTTTGGTGACTGAAACCCTTCAGGCTAACTTTACATTTATTTTTTTTCCAAAATTAACAAACGGGTGTTTTAGATTTGAATTTTTTGAGCCGGGACAAGGCAGTTGCCTAGCGGTTCAAATAACCCTTAAGTTTAGTGTCGATAAGTTTTTCATTGCAGAGTTTTGCCCATTTAAAATGCACCCGTAAATACAAGAATACATTTTAAGCTTCGGAGACGTCTTTATTGTAAAGCAAACGATATATTTTTTGATTATTTGATTGGAAGGACTTGTAGAACAGTTTTATTTGTCTTTTAAGTGTGTTTCGTGCGACACCGAGAAGTGTTTCTCGGTCAATGGCGGTAAATCTATTCATTATAGCGTCTCAGTTTCTCCGAGCTTCGTGGGTAAATAATTTCGCTTTCTTCGAGAGATCCTGACATAAAGAAGACGTAGCGAAAGGTTGCGATGGGAGATCGTGTTAGCGCCTGCGCAGTTTTTGCGCAACTGGCGTGAGCAGAGGCCTAGCAAATGGATCGACCTTGACTCTTGTAGCGGGAGGCTGGGAGAATGTGTGTTACACGTGAGTAGACGTGCTCGTGGTTTGATTTTTGTTCTACGTGCATGGTTTTTGTTGGGTTAAGTATTGAATGGTACGCTCCATATATTCTGACAATAGGAAGAAAGGAGGACTTGTCAAAATAAGTCTAGTACGAAAAGAAAAGAGGAGTAAAAATAGAGAGAGAGGAAGAATGAGACGAGACAGACGAATAATGAAAGGAAATAATGCGAAAAATGTTCTACACGTTTTGTCAAATTTCGTTACATTCTGATTTGCAGCAAACATGTGGCGTGTCCAAACACGTCTTAACAAAATGGGGTGAGGTGACTGACACAGCTAACCATCCAGTGCGTACATAGACAGCCCTTTCTTGGGGGTTAAAACGGTCGGGAAATGAAGCTCGCCATTACCTCCATCTAAAAATGCGTGGAGATTTATCTCCACTCTCCAATATGTCGGTATGGTTTGGTTCATATTTAAACACAGAGACAATTTTGCTGTAGTTACAGATGGTAAAATGTATTTTTAAAATTGTTGTTTACGGGTGAAACCGGGCATTAACTAAACTATTTTTATGGAGATGGTTGTATTGAAATGTGTCTGTACTCTGAATGGTCCCGGGACGCATACAGACCGAGTACTAGGGCCTTAACCATGGCGAATTCTATAAAACCGCCACTGCATACGAGAGGGTAACTTCGCACACGATCTGCCAGAGGTCTCCGCCTCTGAAGCTGGCCTCAAGGCTTCTCATGTTGTCCAAACAAGGTAACTTGTTCCTTGCTTGTTGATACGTTCCAGAATTTAAACATTTTATATCCTTACAACTTAGGACGCTCGGCAGAAAAGTGTCCGAGTACTGAGTTTGCTACAGTTTGTACAAGAACTGCTTCTCTGCTTCGTGGATATTTTGACAGTCAGCGAATACGATATGTGGGGTGCACCGAACTATGAACTCCATTTACTGACAGTGACCGTGGGGGACCCCTTATCCTGTCTTGGACTGTTATGTTACAATAAAAATGTAGCTAATGGTTTGAAGATTTCTGTCTTCTGGGTTATTGCGCTGTGTAGTCTGGTCGATGTTTACCAACGTTTCAGAGGTCATACTGCCTCCGTCATCAGAGTATGAAGATTTCTGTCTTCTGGGTTGTTGCGCTGTGTAGTCTGGTCGATGTTAACCAACGTTTCAGAGGTCATACTGCCTCCGTCATCAGAGTATGAAGATTTCTGTCTTCTGGGTTGTTACGCTGTGTAGTCTGGCAGGAGTTAACCGACGTTTCAGAGGTCTACTGCCTCCGTCATCAGAGTATGAAGATTTCTGTCTTCTGGGTTGTTGCGCTGTGTAGTCTGGCAGGAGTTAACCGACGTTTCAGAGGTCATACTGCCTCCGTCATCAGAGTATGAAGATTTCTGTCGTCTGGGTTGTTGCGCTGTGTAGTCTGGTCGATGTTAACCAACGTTTCAGAGGTCATACTGCCTCCGTCATCAGAGTATGAAGATTTCTGTCTTCTGCGTTGTTGCGCTGTGTAGTCTGGTCGATGTTTACCAACGTTTCAGAGGTCATACTGCTTCCGTCATCAGGGCGATGAGTATGAAGATTTCTGTCTTCTGGGTTGTTGCGTTGTGTAGTCTGGTCGATGTTAACCAACGTTTCGGAGGTCATACTGCCTCCGTCATCAGAGTATGAAGATTTCCGTCTTCTGGGTTGTTACGCTGTGTAGTCTGGTCGATGTTAACCAACGTTTCGGAGGTCATACTGCCTCCGTCATCAGAGTATGAAGATTTCTGTCTTCTGGGTTGTTGCGCTGTGTAGTCTGGCAGGAGTTCACCGACGTTTCAGAGGTCATACTGCCTCCGTCATCAGAGTATGAAGATATCTGTCTTCTGGGTTGTTGCGCTGTGTAGTCTGGCGGGAGTTAACCGACGTTTCAGAGGTCATACTGCCTCCGTCATCAGAGTATGAAGATTTCTGTCGTCTGGGTTGTTGCGCTGTGTAGTCTGGTCGATGTTAACCAACGTTTCAGAGGTCATACTGCCTCCGTCATCAGAGTATGAAGATTTCTGTCTTCTGGGTTTTTGCGCTGTGTAGTCTGGTAGGAGTTAACCGACGTTTCAGAGGTCCTTGCTGCAGTGAAGACGCATGGACTCGCTGCGGTGGATTAAGGTTTCAATCAGCCATGAAACGAATAATTAATGTTTCAGAACGTGTTTTAAGTCTTCTTTGGAGGGACGTTTGGTGTTGTTGAAAGTTTTCTCACAAGTTGAACGACGTCTGTTTCATCCGCCATTTATTGTCAAGAAACTTGAATGCGTCTTTATGTGAGGACAGGAGGCAGAAAATTTATGTCCGCGCGCGTTACTAAATGCTCAGATGAAGGTGTTTTTCTTTTCCTCTCTAATTTCACGAGTCTCATCGTCTATAGATAGAAATGATGAGGCGAAAGATGGGGGAGTTGGTCCAGTGTCCCTGACGCTGCAGAAACTGCCGCGTGAACTCGGAGGCAGAATGGCTGGACCACTGAAATCACGGCTTCCGACACAAAGTGAAAGCTGTCTCTGTGCTTTGGCGCACCGTCGTGAAGGCGGAGGGGGTGTGGGGGTGTTAAAGCCGCCTGTGGACACTAGATGTTGGGCTCAATAGGCCCATACAAGCGACAGAGAGAAGATTCGGTGTCTATGCAGGGAATCGAACGCTGGTCTCCCAGCTAGTCTGTTCATTGAGGAGTGACTTAGACCTATGCTAATGTTATCCACACAAATTTAATTCATCGAACACAGTATTTGTTCAGAAGGTAATACTCACTCGCCTGGACAAGACATTTGTCTGCGTTTTTATAGAATTCGAATGTTCATTACCGTCCTCACAAAAGCCCACCACCGGTTCCTATCCTAAGCCAGTTGAATCCAATCCATACCCTCCAATCCTATTTATTTAAGATCCAATAAGTAGTATCCTAACCCTAGCCTTTTCAGATTTGAAGTTAACTTTAGAGAACATCCAAATTGCCTTCATGTTGAAGGGACCCAGGCCACGTGTAGGAAATAATTGTGAATAGATGTCGGCAATTGGTTATTGGCGACTCGTTGCTGGGAATAACGACTTAAGTGATTTCTCCTGAGACTACGCGTACAGCGTAGAGAAAACTGAAAATCGTCTGTGTTCTTTTATAAGTACAGGGTTGAAAACGTTCTGAATAAGTGAACTCCGAAAATGAAGAAAGCAGTGAATTTTTGAGAATTATTGGCATTAAGTGCGTAGATCTGCTCCGAAAAACTACCAATCGAGTTTTGACTCCGTGAAGTTGAAAGTAAAAGCCCATTAGCAAATATACTTCGTTCTTAACTTGAGACCCGCGACGGTAGTGAGACACGTTCTGAACAAGGTACATACTTAACATAATTACACTTAGCTGTATTCAATACCATTACGCGCACTGTACAATTATACACCTGTTGTACGTGTTTCTGTGTCTTAACACATATATATATATTTTTTGTAGTGTTCTGTCTGAGGACAGGTCCATATGAACAGGATCCTTCCATCCTTTTCTCGGACTGGGACCTGTTCATATACGTTCTTGGCAGATGATCCAGAAGTGGTTTGCCATTGCCTTCTTCTGTCTGTGAATGGAGTAATTGTTGGGATGCCACGGAGGAAAACTCCGTGTTGCCTAGACCACGGCCTTGCCCAACACAAGTTATAAATTCGGGCACCGCCGGGAATCGAACCCGAGACCCCAGGATTACAAGGCCAGCGTTCTACTAGACCACCGTGGCAGTCCCTAGATATATACAAATGTTTATATCCTGAATAATTTAAAACACAATAATTTGTGAAAAATACGCATACCGCAATAATTCCGGCGCGTTAATCAGAATTTTACATTTGTAAATGTCGTCTGTGACGTCATAGTTGTATAATCCAATGGGCTTTGCGTTGGAGAGGCATTTGGTTTCTGCCTGTATGGAATTTTAATAGTAACCTCCGGTATCGAATTTGGTGAAAATCCGTCAATCTGTTATGCAGTTGCGAGACGCGGACGGACGGCGGATACACAGAAATGGCTACGCTATTTGGAGGATTTTTGAACTTTTGTTTGCGAACGCGATCGAGCAGTGAGGGCCGTTCGAATATCAAAATCTTGGTTCTTGGGGGTCACTAAATCGTATCTCGCTCGCAGGATCTAGGCGTCTGCTCGTGTCATCTGTGCGACCACCATTACCATCGTCTACGTGAGCTGAATATCTGCAGATGTAGTCAGACCGGATCCTGGACATTTCAGAAGTCCGCAAATTTTTGTACCACCGCAGACAGAGAATTTATTCTAAATTGAATTAACTCCTCTCTGAAATGCTTTACGTTTCTTTTCAAAGTAGTTTGGTTACGTAGACTGCTTCCTTGCACAACGGACATTTGGTGGATAAAATGAGCTTGATATTTTAATCATAACAAAGGATGTTATCATTAATTTAATGCTGAACAACATCAACCTTTTATCCGAAGGGGATCAAATTAGTTTGTGCATGTCAGATGTTAAATTTTTCGGACACACCTAATCGATGAGAGGAAAATATTAGACCTATATGTGAAAATTTAACTGGAAAATGATTTAAGGAGTAGTAAAATAATTGTAATGGCAATAATTTTAGAAATCAGATTCCTGGTTGTAATGATTTTTCATTATAAATTTGAAGACGGGATAGATTTTATTTGAAGAAGTCGTCTGGCGTTTGCATGCGTAAATCCTATGAGACGACAATTTTTAATAGACGCGAATTATAAACTGCACTTCTTCACCGTCTAATTATTTATAAACAAAGAATTACCACATCGGGTATGAAACATTAAATTAATTTATCTTGTATAAAATTAAAATGTGAGTGAGTAAAGTTCTGAAATATTATGTCACGTACGAACGTGATAAAATTTTGTAGTTTTATGTAACTGAGTTACGAAATAATCTCAAAATTTGTTTATCATCCACTAATGGAGGATCAAACCAGTCGAAAGACTGATGACAAACAAACAAAACAACTTTGAGGGAATCAAAAATGAAATTTTAACTATTGGAAAAATGCAATGACATTATCGAAAGATAAATCGCTTGTTAAACATGGGGAGAAGTCGAGACGAAGTCCGGGAGATGAAAATTTTAATTACGTTCAGAAATTCTTCAGCAGAGAATTTTTAATTTACCTCTAAAATTTTACGTCGGAAAGTTATGTGATTATTGGGCTTAATTCCACAGGTTGAGAAACAAACATTCAGCTTTGTGCTCTGCCCCTTGTAGATCCTGATGGAGTTGGTTAAGGACAAGGCTCCAGCGGTAATTGCTATGAGCACACTGTAATAACCGAGTTACTTGTAAGCATTTAGCACTTGTACACGGGCTGTAATTACGGTTTTGGTGTCTGAAGGCGAGTGCCGGTGCTAATTAGACGCTGACAGCGTTCATTTCTCCCACTAACTTTCTCAACTTCACGTCTTTTTTAAACTCCGTTTAGCTTCAGGCCAAGTGAGTGCGTAGCACCCGACGTGCTCCTGAAGATAGCGAGAGGGCGTGTTCCCGATTACACTGCCTCAGGATAAGATCCGTTGGCTGGCTTTTGTTAACACAGTGAAGATGGAGGCGGTATGTTTCTCCGAAACGCAGGAACCCGCGGTCAACGCGGTAATGAACCTTCTGATTCCATAAACGACGGGAGATTTCTTGAGCGACTCTCAAGAACCACCCTGAGTCGTGGAATTTGTTGGGTCCGGGTTCAGAGTCTTGCTGAAACAAGTCGCTCCGTTTCTAAGTAGCGAGTCGTTGTGGACACTGACAGCTGTCTGTCCCGAGCACAGACCGAGGTGATAATGAGCGGTAAACCCCGTGGGGTTCATTTGCCTAAGTTATGAATGAGACGTGTGAATCACGGGAAGTTGCTCATGCAGACAAATGACAACCGCTTGCTTCCTGGGCCAACGGACCAGTTGGATTCATTGGTGTTTTCTGACTAAGTGTAAGTTCGTAGCAGATGTTAAATGGTAAAATAAATATTGTCATTTAGCTTAACTGGAGGTAGCAGACAATCAGGATTTGCGTCAACTGACCCGCCCGACTTCAGTAACTTACCATTTTGCATTTGCACGGATCAGAGACCTTAAGAATCTCATAATCACTCATCTAGTCGGAAAAATCTCTGAGAAGCTAACTGTTGCCAGTCATGTAACCCGAAGGTGTTTCGCCTTTCTTAAAAACACCGACCTCTGGCCCCTGGTACGATACCCACTGAGCTAACGACGCCGTCAACTGCAATGCTTTGACCGTCCGGTCCTCCACTTAAAAGACTAACCTAACCTCAGACCTTACATCGTATTAACCCAGGTTAAACTCTCTTATCATTTTTCTTTGAAAATACATTTTAATATTATCCGCCGCATCTGCACCAACACCTGTGACGTGGTATATTCTACAACATTTTTTTTGTATATTTCTCGTCTCATCAATGCGTGCTGCTGTTTTGCACGCGGCGGTAAACTCAGCACGTATGAAACGGGTTTTATCCATCTCTTTTTATATACTGCGGCTGTTAACCTCAGTACGCAGAATTTAATTATAAACTGAAAACATTCGCTGGATCTCTAAGATTCGATCTTGTGATGTTTCGAATTTGAGACGTGTAACATTTAAAGGAACTTTGTTGGGGGGTGGGGGGGGGGGTGATTATACGAAACCAAAAGTACGAGAAAGAGAAAAATGTAATAAATAAATTGGCAGTGTTGTAAAACATAAATAACAGGAAATAAAAATAACAAATAAAAATTCGTATTACAACCAATTATGAGAAAAAAAATTCTGGAAATACTTTCTTATTCAGTTCGCAAACTCACATCTTCTCGTCTGATTTCCAAAACACTGACGTTCACAAAATGCTAAGAAGTAACTTCCCAGGTGTTTATATTCGTACTTTACATTGGATAAATAAAATCCTATGATCGCATTCTCTAATTGTCAGTCAGTTGTCGCTGGACTAGTAATAACACGCAGTGAAATATAATTCACAGGAGTGGCTGCCTGCAAGTATACGTGATTCCACATACGATTGATTCCGACATGTAATTATTTGCGTTTACTGTGACTCTGACGTAAATATCATGTAAGCCTTTATGTACCACACTTGGTCCTCTGTAGGTACTCGAGTGAATTTTCGGACCTCTATAAACGGTGATAAATATCGCCTAACAGAAGCAGAATTTTGAAGTTAAATGGTTTACTGGCCATTAATAAATGATTTTTTATGTGTATGCATGTCTCAGGGTCTTCAGCCTTTCGTACGTAAAGGTAAACTGAAACACGCTAACGTGATTTACACCTTTTAAAAAAATCCTCTCCCCCCCCACTCCACCCCCCGTGGTACCGTGTGAAATCGTCGTCACTGTAATCAGTTTTGCGATTCCTAGACGAATTAGCGTCATTCATAATTTTATACCGACGTGTCGCGTCTTATAACGGAGTTTCAGGACACGAAATCTTCAGGTTCGTGAATATTTATTCCAGGGCACAAAACACCAATTCATTATTTAGTGTCATCATGTCATTCGATGCTATATATAATCGGAGTTACTGAAAAAAAAGCATCGTTAAATAAACAAAAAAGTAAAACAACCCGCCAATTTGAGTATAATTATACAGGAGTTGTCATATTATTTTTACGTGTGGCTGGGTAAAGCCTGACGCCATATTCTTTCAGTTACAAATTCTTTGTTAATAAAATGACTGCTGACAAAACGCACGTAATTACAGTTTTTCCAAATAGAATGTAACAAGACGGGGATAGGAATAGAAAATTCCTCTCCGATTTCATGACGGTAATAGCAATCAGGAAGGAAGTCGTGAACAGAAAGAGTTCTGACGGTACTCACCGTAGTGAAAAAAGTTCCGGACTGCGCCGTCCTGGACTCTCAAGGTCAAGGCGAGAGCTGAGAGCGTCTGAGAGGAGTCCGGAATCTTTTGACTGCACTACCCACTTAGGTATCCGATATAAAAATTAATTTCCACATTTGGTCTTGTGATTGCGACGCAGTACTCAAAAGGATTTGAACTTTATTCCAAAAGGTATTAAACATCCGTTCAACACAAACATGAAATATCACAACTCAGTTAACTCTTTAAGTTGTCGACAAGTTCTTATATAAAGTACGTAAACTTAAATACTTAACTAATACGGAAACAAGACAATATAAATAAAATAAATATCAGTTTACATTTAGTCACGTATTGGGGCTTACGTCTGACGTATAAAGAAAACTTTGTTATTGTAAATTGCTGTCCTTATGTGCTTTGAATTACGATGTCGTAAATCTCTGTTAATCGTACAGAGACGTCGCTTCTGATCTTGAAGAAACACATGTAAACTCTTTTTCATGATATGAACAGTGGTCCTTTGACGTATTCCATGAGCTATCTCGATCAGACCATCTCGTGCTTCCGGTCCAAATATGTAGCAAGGCGCCCTCTGGCAGAAGGGTTGTAAATCACTCCACTGTTTTACGTGTTACACCCATTACTTAGGGGTGGATCTTACTCTGTTACAGTCAAGGAAATTCGTGTCGGTCCGTACTCGGAATTTTGATACTGATATCCACTGCTTAATGTACAGGGATCGGCCTTCAACGTCCTATAGACGTAGGCCTGTTAATTCTTACGAATAGAGGCTGCATTTTGATGTACCACTATACGAGGTGCGATCGGAAGGTTTCCAGACTGCGCCTATAAAAACCCGTACACTTATCTCAGGTATTAAATTCATCCATCACCCTCGAAGTAGTTCCCCTGGGAGTGAACACAACGATCCCAGCGCCGCTGCCAAGCCTGGAAGCATCCCTGGAAATCTTTCTTTGTCAGCCTGTCAAGCACCATCTGCGATTCTGCCTGAATCTCTTGCCAAAGACTCGCCAAAACGGCTACGGAAACCTATGAAATGCTAAAGCAAGCATTTGGGGAGTCCGCAATGGGTCGTGCACAAACTTTTGTGTGGCATTCACATTTTAAAAATGGCCGAACCTCTGTCGATGATGACGAGCGTTCTGGACGACCATCTTCGAGCACAACGCCCGAAAATGTTACGAAGATTCGGCAGGCCATTCACGAAGATCGACGTCGTACCATCAACGACTTGTGCGACATTGTTGGGATAGGCTATGGGACCTGTCAGCTGATTCTAAAGGAAGAACTCCACATGCGACGCATCATGACAACGCGCCAGCGCACACCGCCCTCAAAGTTCGCCAGTTTTTGGCCTCAAACACCATGGCCGTCATCCCGCACCCTCCTTATTCGCCGTGTGACTTCTTCCTCTTCCCAAAGATGAAAATTCAGCTAAAGGGAAGGAGATTTGAGACGATAGAAGAGATTCAGGCAGAATCGCAGATGGTGCTTGACAGGCTGACAAAGAAAGCTTTCCAGGGATGCTTCCAGGCTTGGCAGCGGCGCTGGGATCGTTGTGTTCACTCCCAGGGGAACTACTTCGAGGGTGATGGATGAATTTAATACCTGAGATAAGTGTACGGGTTTTTTTTTTTATAGGCGCAGTCTGGAAACTTTCCGATCGCACCTCGTATTGTCAGATGTACGTAATAGGCCCGTCGCTTTTACAGAGATTTTCAAATTAAAATAACAGCCCTGGACATTCCAATAGCATATGTGGATTGAGATCTAACGGTAGCGAACTCCTATATCAAGCAGATGCTTAAACATCTGGTCGAAATCCTTACATGGCTCCCGCCTGTGGAGTTTTGTAGGACTTAACCTTGAAACCATCATCGTTAAATATCATGATTAGGCATTCGGTGAATTAATACGTAACGTAGGAGGAAGGACAGATCGGAGACGAGAGCTTTGTCCAATGCTACTTCACCGGGGAATTCTAGCAGTTCGGTTACACCACTGGGACATTTCTCATTGCGTGTGGCCGATTTAAGACAGAAATTAATTATCTGTTGAGGTTAAACACGTCCATTAGACAGGGATCATGTAGGATTTGAGTTTTATTTGCTTTTAAATGGGCACAGGTCACGTATTTAACCCGAACGGAAGGACACATCACGTAAGCCTATAAATAATTATTAATTTTATACATGAAAAATGATTTCAACGGAATGCGAGGCCAGTTGCTGTTACGCTCATGACAATCTGTATTTTATCATCAAGTATCACAGCCTTAGAGTTTTTCTTTGTTTCGTTGTGATTTTTATATCTACGTTTTGATTACACAGAACTGTCCAAGGACAATATCGTAAAAAGTAAAAATTCGAGTTAACAGCGTAGGAAATTCTGAGACCGCGGGTTAAATGCGGTTTTGGGGTGATGAGGGGGTGGAACACGTGCGGAGGGGAGGTTTCGCGGGATGACGGCTGGACCTAAAATCTACACTCCTCCATTTGCAGAACAAAACATTCCAATTCTGGTTACGTAAATGCATTCGTAGAAGCCAAACCGACTTTAGCTTTATAAATGGCGATCTGTTTTTGTATGGTACTTCAGCGTGTATGGCAGACCGCTTATAATCGAATTTTCCGCATTCGGAAAATCAATCTTCGCATTTATTTTCACGCGTATAATCGAATCCGCGTTGCAAGAGGTTTTACTGTAGAGCAAGAGAGAGACCTCCTGTTCTAAGATAATTACTAGAGCCGTAGTAAATTTGTGATCTGTTAAGAGACGTAGTTGTGTGTGAGGCCTGGGTTTTTGCTGTGGGCTCCCTGGTTCGAATCCAGCTCAAAGCATGGAAATCGGTCTGCTTGCTTCTGTGTTCTGCTCATTCACGAGGAGTCCCCTAATTGTATGAACGGTTTCATGATTTCAGATGTATTCATATTTATGATTTGACGCATTCCACAAGACTCGAGGAATAAAACGTAAATAATAATACCGAATTATGTTTTGGGTTAATATAGATCGTACGGTTTATGTTAATTAATTGTGTCAGCTTCGTACACAGGCTTGTTTAATAGCTGTTATGTTTAAATATTTTTTTCTAATACTTTCTTATAAAACACTTCCAAGCTACGTTATTAGCTCAGAAAAAGAAATCGGCTGTCACAGCCTGACAAGTGAAAAATGTTCAAATGAAAATAATTTTCGCATATAAATAAATTTAATAATATTTGGTAATATATATTTCTCGTATTACTTAGTCAGTTCAGTGAAGTAGCATCCGGATATTTCGGGTTTATCTGTCGCTGTCAGGAATTAGGAAAATAGCCCGGAACTACACGGATTGTAATCTTTGATATGAGTATGATATTCAAAAAACTGTAAACTGAAATTTGGTGCAGAGATGTATCAAGACTATGCTTTTGTCAGGAAGGCATTTCGGTGTGATCTGTATGTTCCACAGTTACGTTTGACTCAGAGTTCTGAATACATTTAAAAAAATTGTGAATAAAGTTATTAAATGTTGTTACAAATTAAATATGTTTCTTACAATTTTATGAAGTAATATCATAAGATGGTATACAGAAAAACATCGAGTGTGTTATTAAAAATGGAATAAAAATCTGAAAAAGAACATCGTTTGATATCTGGTAAAAATCTGATAAAAATGTACGCTAGCATAATGTATGAAAATTGTATTTGAAATTATTTATCGTTTTGAAGCTTTATATAATTATATACACCTGAGGATGGTTCTTTTAGGAACCGAAACATGTCGTGAAACATGAAAAATGATGGTCTAATGTAAATCGAATATTTCGATAAAGAACATCATTTAATATTTTAAATATTTTAAAATGTTAATTATTGTAATATTTTAATATTTAATAAGAATTTATTGTGATTAGACGGACAAGATTTAATATATACTTAATATATACGAAGTAATATCAGTTGAGAAAAGTAAGATATAATTTAAAACCTTCATAATTTTTGACGTAAGAAGTCCGTGTTACTTAATTTCCAGACACATTATGAACTACCATATCGGATGTAAAGGACTCTTGATTATTTTCATTTGATAAACTCAAACCGGATGTTACGTTTTATTTCTCATATATTCTCCTTAATATTCTGTTTGTTTGTATGATGATGATGATGATGGTATCAAATACTTTTCGTCAGAAAACTCAGACTTGGGAATTGTTTTCGTTTTCTGATGTTTGTGCGTGAAGAAACTCATCTTCTGAACATAAAATTAAGTTTCATTCACACAGACGCGGTCAAACCTGTCCTTAACCCTTCGTCATAAAACTGAGTATTGTGAGACATAACAGAAACCACAAACGAAATTGAAATGAAATGCACGGAGACTAGAATATCAACCCGTGACCTGTGGTATTCGCCACCTTTGCCTTAACACCGTGTGCGTGCCGATTACAGACGATGTGACAAGCCGGTTTGATGTTTCGAAGCTTAGTTTTTCAATATCACGTAAGTTTTATTTTTCGCTGAAGTGACTGTGTCATGGACCTCTTGATTGAGCAAGGAACCTTCTGTGATGTCATCTCGAGGCTACCGGTAAGCGACGTGACATTCGATCGTGAAACTAAGAGAAATTCTCATATTTCTTAAGTTATGAGTCGTAAAAGCTTGACCTCTTGCATACGTAACTTACGCTGTGAAGTCGTTCTTCCTTAGAAGCGATTAGTCTATCGGTTGGTCCACAAATTAACTGCGTTATGGAATCTGAAAATTCGTCACTGTGCTTTGTAAGTGCCCTGTACTTTACTGTGACCTAAACCCATTGAATTCGGTTCATATCCCTGCAGCATAGTTCTTTAATAATTTTCCTAAGCGTCTGTATAATTCAGATTATTAGACTATGCTAATCTATACAATTATTTATTTTAATCCGTCTTATCACAATATTTAAAATTTCTTATAATTAAGATAATGAAATATCATTGATGTTCCATATCGATTGATCGATTTACGTTTTGGAACATCTTTTACACAACATGTTTCAGTTTTTATAAAACCATCATCAGGTGTAAAATATTTACGAACTTAAAACTCAAATATGATTCCATTTTGGTGATGTTTCATGCCATTTGTTTTTCAATTTTGGGCGAGGTGTTGTCTTTTCTTAGATTTTATCAGATGTACATATCGGTCTGTAAGTAGAAGATTGAAAGAAACACTAAAGAATTTGAAAGAATTTATAAAAGAATTTTAGAGAATAAAATGCAAAATATATAAATTATAGTTAGAAAGTAGCAGTAAAATATAAATAAAAATAATATAAAATAAAAGTAAATCTAAAATAAAACATACCTTAGATGTAGGAGTGATTGTTCCGATATGTCCGATATAATCTATTTGCCTATTTTTTTTTAGAAATAGAACAGACTTGTAACACTGGAAGATGTGACAAACAAATCTGTATTGTTCCTTTATGATGCCTGTTAGTTTAATTTGCTTCAATGAAAATTTACATCCGATCACAGAAGAGGCGAGTGTAAGAATCTGACACGAGGTCTGTTTCAGCTTCGTTGTAGATAAAAAAAAAATATATTCTGGCGTAAAATAAATGTTCCTTGGGCAATATTCGACTGTTAACGTATGGACTATTCAACCAAGTCAACACGGTGGAACCTGTCAAGTGTTAACATGTCGAATGTCAAGTCGACGTTTAAACAAACAAAATTATACTGAGTGCAAAATACCTGCGAGTCTGAAATAGGCCACGATAAGAAGGAAAGGGAAGGTGGAATATACAGGGGGGGGGGGGGTTAGACGCTTTATGCGTTATCACGTCTTCTGCGTTGTACCACAACATGTGTATTCGCGACGGTCAATGAAACATAATTACACGCAAATTTTACGAGACGATAAAGTTATAAAGATGTGATTGAAAGGTCTTTTTATGATGGTCGTCTTCTGGGTTGTTGCGCCTTGTAGTCTGGTAGAAGTTTACAGACTTTACAGACGTCCTTGCTGCCTCCATCATCAGGATGAACTAATCTTCCTGTTGATGGAGGCAGTAAGCCAGTCAGCATCTACTAGTCTGCACGGTGCATCCCAGATGGACAACCATCTTGATACAAAGGTGTCTATAACTTTACATGTTTTTTGTGTGGGTGGGAAACTTGGTCTACCGCCCTAATTACAGATCTTTGATAAGAGGGTGCTGGGGGGAATATGAAAACCTATGAACGGGGGAGTAACAGGGATATATAGGAAATTACATAATGAGACCTCATGACTTGTACCAGGCCCCACATAATGTTAGGACTATCAGATCAAGGAGTTCGATATCTCAAGGTCATTTGGCACAGATGGAAGATATAAGAAATTTATAACAAAATTTTAGTCTCTAGAATAAACGGGACAGTTTACCCGACGGGACTACGCATGGGTGGAAAGATACCATTAAAAGTTAAGTGTTAGGAATAAATGGTGTGAATATGATTGGATTCAGCTGGCTCAGAATACGGCCCTGTAGCAGCCTCTTGTGAATACGACACTGAACCTTCTGCTTTCATCTAAGATGTGTAATTCCTTGACTAACTGAGCAACTACTGGCTTTAAAAGGAATGTGCTTCGTGGAGGTATTTGAAAAATATTTACACTTAATTGATGTGATAATTTGATTAAACGGAAATTTTGATAGAATTCCTTTCCACTGCTATTTTACAAACTAAAGACATCGTAGGTAATAACATAATAACTGGCCTGGTTTATTTACCAGACGCTTTGCGTTTCATTTTTGTTCTGATTCGAGATCAAATACTGCAGCTGTTAGAGAGATCTAGGATCTGCCCTTTCATGTAGCCGGATAGCGTAATTTGACAAATCAACCGGATTGTAACACTGCGATTGTAATCTCGTGTACTTTTATGTCTTGACGTTTTGGGATCCTTGTCGTGAAGGCAGTTTGTTAGTTGTTCTTGTCAACTATCAGCGTCACTGAAATGTGTGGAGTTAAAGTGACACACACAACATTTCACAGATTAATTGCTGTGGGGATATGATTTTTGTTATAAAATTTTTAAAAAAAAAATTCCTAAGGATTTTATCTCGAAAAAGGTTGATGCCAAATGGCATGGCGTGTTATTTGCATAATAGAAACATTTTGCGGGAACAACGCGAGGTCTTGTTCGAAGGCAGCATCGACTTAGACGTTGCAAGGTCGAGGATTCGTGACGAATTAGGAGTTTGTTGTGTTCGTACGCCACACCTTAAGCAGTCAGCAAAGAGCCGTTTCTAATTGCAGGATTTCTGTCAACCGACGAGAAATCTTTGTTCATTGGGAGAAAAGTAACACGCTGCTCGTACGTAAACATAAAACTCGTCTGAGTTGAAGTGGCAATATTTTATGGATATGAAGGGAACGAGAACTTTTGTTGCAACATAGACAAAAACGTCGGAGCTCAGACTCTCTTTTCTTGCTTTCATGAATGTTGTGAGTCGTGATAACTGATCCGGCAAAGTGAATGACTACGGGACACGGGTTCGATTGTCACCAGGGCAGGCATGTGGGGGCTGTATACCGTGTGTTATTTACCGAATCACTCCCACGTCCAAGCACCACCCATTGTCTGCTGTCTGCGACTGCTTAAGCAATATACTGACATTCATGTCCGTAGGTTGTTTCATCCTAAAAAAGTAGTTTTTGAAGTAAAACGAGCTTGAAGCATGAATACATAAAGAAAATAGGGCAGAAATTACTGTGTATGTTGTATTTTGTAACAGAGGAAATATTATTTATGTATTACGAGGCCCATGCTTGGATTCTTCAGATCAATTAACACTATCTGCACGTAGTTGTCACGCGGAAATTTTATAAAATGGCGATGTTTGACAAAGTACAGTCTACGTGTGTATTAAATGTCGCGTGTTATATTTCCACTTGTTACAGTTGCTTATACAAGACGATTTTGAACCTGGAATCCTGTACTGCTTGTTACGTCTCGTTTGTATATTGATATTTCATCTTTCATTTAAGCTGTGATAACTGGAGACTGTTGATTGTTAGTTACAAACGTGTTAGTCGATCGTCCGTTCCTTGCATGGTCACCATAAACGCATCCAGACACTGCATAAGCTAAGGGCCGAAACCTTAATAAATAAGACAAAGGATCGTCTACTTCATATGCTCTTGTGTAATGATAATAGCAGAGGACAAATTGATGAATACAGGGGTGGAAACCTGCTGCTCGTGGGTCGCATGTGGCCTTCGCAACACTTTTATATGACCCGTCACGTGATTTGGGTAAACATTCTCTGCTGCTGAGATGAGCATCGATATAACTATCTACATTATATATGTGTTAGCAAAAAAATTAATGTTACAAATAAGGGTTGTCTGGGCACAAACACATACACACGTGCGTGCGTGGATGAGTGTGTATCTCGTTAGAATGGAATTGTAATGTGACGTTAGTTTAGATTATTTTAGGTTAGGTTAGGTTAGGTTTGGTAGGGTTAGGTTAGGTTAGGTTAAGTTAGGTTAGGTTAGGTTAGGTTAGGTTAGGTTAGGTTTGGTAGGGTTAGGTTAGGTTAGGTTAGGTTTGGTAGGGTTAGGTTAGGTTAGGTTAAGTTAAGTTAGGTTAGGTTAGGTTTGCTCCCGGAAGAGTCTGAATTGAATTACCACACAAATTCCGAAATTTTCTGAGCCGGAATTCTTCTGTGTCCTGCCCAATTATCATCTGTCTCCACGGAGCTCAATAGTTGTCGAGAACACAACACAAGTTCTGCTTGTCAAGAATTGCTTGGCATTTACTGAACTTGGATGTACATTTTCGTGTCCACAAAAACATATCTCTCTCTGTCCTCAGCCAGTTTAATTCAATCAAATTCTTTCATCATATTTCTTTAATATATATTGTTCATTTTAATAATATACCTTCTCATCCATTCCCTTCTGGTTCTTAGGTTAAATTTTGTTTGTGTAGTATTGTCTAATACTGTCACGACTGAAATTTTATTTGCAAAACATCGTCCTTAAACACCGACCAAGCAGTTTCAGATGCACTAATTCTAAATCGCTTATATTAAAGTTTTACTTAGAAGCGAAGGGGATTTGAATGAACTTCACGCGAGAGTCAGGCAGGGAAGATGAATTTCAGGTGTCGCTGAACCTCGCCAAATGAAGTGTGGGATTCCTTTGCAGCCAGAAACTTGTCTTCAGCATCAGAAGGCCACTCTATGCATTGCATCATGAAAGCCAAATCTCTGAGTGTCAAGGGGTCAGAGGTGTCCAGTGGTGTCCTTTGTGAGCCCGATTAAGACTGCAAAGTATAATCATCTGTTATAGAACAGAACTTATCTGGTGCTTTGTTCCACCCTGTACTAAAGTCACTTTGGTCGTAGACGTGACTTTGACAGAACCACTCAGTTCTGCAGGCAAACAAGAATCTTGTTTGAAGTCCACCTCTACGGCAGGCTACTCCGAAGACAGGTTCACAGCCCTCCCTACCACTCTGTCTAGTCTGACGTTGGTACGAAATTGAAACTCGAATGTGTTATTTTGGTTCTGAGTTTATTGTTAAAGAGTCTGGACTGTTCTTAAATTACTTTGAGTCTGTGTTGATACAAGAACAATATCCATCAGCTGCTAGCACAGTTTTCATTAAAGTAAACTATAAACTATTATTTCACAAAATCGGGACATTAAAAGTGTTCATTAACTAACTCCGTGGTTCGGATTCCACCTTGAAAAACTAATAGACCCTCAGCTAGTCAGCAAATTCCGTGCCTTTGTATGAAACCTGAAGATTCATTACTGCATTTGTAAGAGTCAACCACTGGTCCTCGTTTCGGAATAGATGAATCGATCCTTCCGTCTGCATCTAGGTCTTCCAAGTAGGCTCTGATCTCGGTAAGCGTTTTTTCAACTCTTTCATGCATTCTGTAGGCCCCGCCCAACTCAAATCTTTGATTTTATCGCTCTTATTATGTTGGATAATTTGAATAAAACTTCTCATTATGCAGTTTTCTTAACATTTCTCTTACTTTAGTCCTCCTTGGTCTACGCTTCAGAACTTTGTCCTCATGAGCGAGTCTTGTAGAAACATCTAAACACCGGGTAAAATTTGTGTTTCGTGTATTGCAGTCCCATAGAGACAGGCCACTTGGAATATGACCACAATCGCATTTCATCTTGCGCTCTGGATAGCAACAGACGAAATCAATGACTAAACGAGAAATATACGACCAAGAGCGAAATTCCTGTCTCTCCCGTCGCACAGGGGTTGCGTTGGCTGCCCTGCACTACAGGATTCTTCCTCATTGTGGTCTGAGAGGGACGTGTGTTGTGAAGCAACTTGTAAGGTTTTTTTTGGTCTGTCTGCATGTGTGACTTCAGACGCTTAATCCCACACTGATTTTCGGAGGTCATGAATCAAACCGACGTTCCCCATTCAAGATTCATTGACAACAAAACGGCATGTGATTTGTCATCCTGAGGATGGAGTTGTTGTTACAAGGGTCATGCGTTGTCCCTGACTTCTCATGTTGCATTTATAATTCCACTGCTTAAGTTCGTATTATAATACGAGAATGGGACTTAAGCTTTCATGTTAGGTCGCTTCTTGTGGACGTCGTAATACCGGATTTTATGACATTCTTTGTGGCAGACCCAAGGTTTTGTGTTTTGGGGGCGATAATATTATGTGATTAATAATACTGAACTTCTTAATATTTAACTTCACGTACAAGGAATGTAGAACTGTTATGTAACATTTCGTAATGTTGTATTAACTAATTATTTCCTTCGTTATGTTCCGAAATAAACGCGTTACAGACTGTGTAGGACTGGACGGGTTATCCCGATCTGTCGAAAAAAAAAAAGGGACGATAATACAACATTAAAAAGTCAACGCGGGATTACGACAATATTCCGGGATACATTCGAACCACGATTCCAGTTGCCCAGCAGTTCAAAAGCATACGCATCTCAGACCGCGAGATCATAAAACATATCAGTTTATTTTTTATTCGAAAATGTCTATCTAATTTTTATCTGAAACGTCTGAATGTACGATCCAAGAAATGTAAGAGGTATTAATGAGGTGTGTAATGGATCCCCCAATTAATTTATCTTTTTAACTGTTGTCAGAGACCGACATTATGAGACGTTCTCTAAGTGATTCAAATTGCGTTATACATTTAAATTCAAATATTTTACTCACGTTTATGAACTCTTTATCTTGTGGTAGGAGGTAAGCCAATGCATGCATCGTGTTACATGCATTTCTGAGGCCACTGAAGTACTATAAAGTCTCTGCATGTTTCTGGAAGCAAAATATACCTTTCGTACATCACCTTTTGCTGTAAGGAACGTATTTCATGTAATACATGTCACATACCTGCGCCTTGACTGTAATGTTTGCCAAGTGTCGAGTGTTCACGCCTTTGTTGTCCAGATACTTAGACTAAACGCGACACTTCATTACAGCCAGTCAGTCGCCTCTTGGAGAACCAAACAATTCTCTCAGGGGTCACTGAATGCATGGTTATACAAGTGTATTTGCTAATAGATGGCTTAGAGTTCTTTACAGTAAATGCAGGCATGTACAACACGCGAAACTGAGGGTTAGAGGTTACGTAGTTGCATATAAAAGTAGGTACATATCCTCCCAAAGCCGTTATGTGACGCTGAACTTGGAAATCCGTCTCTGCAACGTTCCAGACTGACGTCATAGTTTCCATTATCAAGGTTTTCCATGGCAACCGTCTGACAATTTTGTTTTAGCATTGTTATTCGTTAGATGATTATCGGTTTCCTCAAGGGTTTTCGGTGAGAAGTGTCTGTGCATTCATAACACAGATATTATGCCTTTTTGTGTCGGATGGACAGCGAAAAAGAGTGTTTGAGTTTCCAGTCGATATTTTAATATTTTCCGTCAAATCACAAATTTAATAAGATAGTAAAATATAAAATATTTAAAATATCATTTCACGTTCCGCATCGAATGATCGATTTACAAATTGGAACGTCTTTTACGACATGTTTAGGTTATATTTAACCGTCCTCAGGTATAGATTAGATTGGTAAATTTAAAACTCGAATTACAATCATTTACAATGTTATGCAGTTTGTTGAAAATGTTCTTATCAGATTACTCTTACATATTAGAACGAAGGTATTGTTTTTTATGTGGCGTGGTTCATCTGATGTTCAATATTAGTCTGCAAAGCAATGATTTAAATAAAACATTAATAAATATGTTTGTTTGTTGGCTGACAGACGGTGAGAGGAACATTACATCAGCTCACAGTGTGTGTGGGCCAAAACTATGCAAAATCTCAAATTTAGGGCGACGTATGACAAGCTTAGATTATGATTTATAACTTATTACGAGTAGACCAGCGTTTTAATTTCGTAGGTTGGAGGATATTATTAAAGTAGACGTCAAAGACGTAAAATGGATTTGTTTGACTCAAGACCAGTGGCGAGCTCTTGTGAATATTGTAATAAACATTCGGGGTATAGGGAAAAGGGGGGTTTTCTTACGGAGCTGAGGAAAAATTTGCTCTATGAAGGGCCCTGTTACGTGACGTTCATTCCATGGTTTAAGAAAATTCAGAAAAAAAATTCCATATGCAGTGCTACATTTTACATACGGGCGTTTGAAAACACAGAGTCGCGTTGAAATGTATGCAACCAACAGGTGTTTTATCTGTCTGAAGATACCGTGGTATAAAATATTATGATAAGATCGCCGAGTGGTATGTTTAATTTTATTATACAGTCTGCACCAAACACGTGAGCTTGGGATAAACATCTGACCAGTTCATTTGAACTTTTTGTTGCACAAAACTGAATTCGACAGCATTTTTTATAATTTTTTTTTTAAAAAATTAAATTGTTATTCGTTACGTTTTCACCAAATGTTGCGGTCCAGAGAATAGGAGAATAAAACATATCGAAGTTATCCATTGGAATCTCAAGCTAATTAAATCACCGAACAGCATTCTTGAGAAACCAGTAGTCATTCAGGTAATCAAGAAATTCCCCGCTTATTATGGGGCATGAAAATCATTATTGTGATTACAGGAGTCATCCAGGTAGACCCCGATCGTGAGACAGATGACTCCAGTTCACATCCTAACACTCCTGGATATTGTTAAATAATAATATCTGTCGTAATAAATGTGGTCTGAATATTTAAGTCATTTCAGCTGGCGTTGAACTGTGTGTAAAGTAACTTACTTAATTACGGTTTGTGAATCGATCTATTGTCCTTAGTTAACCTTCAGATAAACATAGAATGTTTAACATGAGTGTCATTTGTTTTTTTCAGCACAAAATCTTCGTTCTCTGGCTCTGCGGATTGTTCCTTTGTTGCTGGAGTCGCTTTGCCATCGTATCGTCGGATGGTTTATACAGGTCAGTCGGACATCTTCCTTTCTGTGTGCTCTGTTATAAAAGAACCCACAACTTTCGACCTTCTAAGTCGGACCAAGCGAGATAGTAATCTTTATGGTTGAGTAGACCGTGTTAGTGACCATGTTCTCGGGGACTCTCGATGGCATGAACTGGTACAACATGTAGCAGATGAGTGTCGTTTAGGTAATTGTTAGAGCGGGCAAAGCGAACTATATTGAGGCAAATTATGTGCAGAATAATTGTCTTTCTACAACAATCAAAACTTGCAAATTGTTGGACAGAATTCTTTTAACGATGAAATCTTTTTGCCTTGAGCGGTTCAGCGCCATTATTGATTCTTAACAAATAATAATTTAGAGGAAAACAGTTATTTTCTGTGTCAGTTTGTGCTAAACTCTGAATTTGAATTAATTACCGTCTTCGCACAACAATAGTTTATAAATAAATTCACAAACAAATTGATTTTATATCATAACTACTCTACTATGACATGTTTTCTTGTCCATCTGCTGGGAATTGTATACATTTATTTGTAAACAATTGTTGTATAAAGATTCCAATTAAAACGTGTATATAATTCGATTCCCGGCGGTGCCCGAATTTATAACTTGTGTTGGGCAAGGCCGTGGTCTAGGCAACACGGAGTTTTCCTCCGTGGCATCCCAACAATTACTCCATTCACACACAGAAGAAGGCAATGGCAAACCACTTCTGGATCATCTGCCAAGAACGTATATGAACAGGTCCCAGTCCGAGAAAAGGATGGAAGGATCCTGTTCATATGGACCTGTCGTCAGACAGAACACTAAATAAAAATAAAATAAAATAATTGGAATCTTTATACAACAATTGTTTACAAATAAATTATAACACACATAAAACTGTAATACGAATTTATGTACGTGGATTTACCTGACGTACATTTACGATGAATAAGAAATACGTCTGGCAAGGGAATGTCTTGTAGGGAACAAACCTTATAGTCGCTTATCTGTTCAAGGAAATCCCCCGCCATTTATGTAATCTGATGTTTCGCTGTGTGTTCACAAGAGTCCGCCACTTGTCTCAGCCCTGATAATGCAGTCCAGACCCCCCCCCCCCCCAGATCTTATTTCTTTGAGATCCATTTTAATATTATATTAACATGTTTCCCGAGCGGTCTCTCTCACTTCAGATCTTCTTAGTAACGTAAGAATTATACTTTTCTGTTGACACGTGCTGCTTATGAACTCTTCTCATTTTATTTTATTCATAATGGAACACGCAACTGTGAACGAATCAGATTTCGTCTATCGGAAAGCCAATCGATTGAACTGACAACAATATAATTCAGAGGTGGATTTATGTTTGGTTTTAATACTTGGCATGTTTACTCGTGTGAATTACCTTCTCCTAACTCTTTGTCTTAACAATGGAAAGTGTGATCTCAATTCGCCAGAGCTTTTGTGATGGACTGGGGAATATGTCGAAACATTTGTTTGGTTAGTCGATTACAGTAGGGAGGAATTCGACGTAAGCTCTACGTCACAGTGTCCTGTACATTCCAGGATCTCTTCGTAGACAAAAGCAGACGAATAAACAAGATTAATCCCAGAACCGTAAATTTCGTGTGTTTATCACGAGACCTCGGAGGGAGGGAGGGAGGGAGAAATCATCTGATTAGACTGACGACCCCGTGGCGGGCTGTCACGTGACTCGCATTAGCGCTTATGTTATTACAGCGATTCTAACCTGCATTTGATCGGTGCTGTATATAACGGTACATAGTCCACAAATAACCGGTCGAAATTAAACAGGAAGACAATAATCACAAATAGAGATCATTACGACGTCATGAAATGTTCATCCATTAGATTTGTTAGGTTAGCACAGTGCAAACTGCAGTTATCATTATCTTTACCCTTCGGAATCCCTCGGACAGAGTCAAACCAAGTGGATACCTGAGTAAGAATGGACGGAACGCAATGCTACGTACTCGTTTCAATGTAGTCCCAAGATTATGACTGTGGAGTTTTTCCTCCGTTACTCTAACACCCCTTCAAGGCCTCAGGGAAATTTTCCCCATCTTATTTTGCTGACGTGTGATTCTAGTGGATTTTTCCAGGAGCTTGTTCGAAATGCAAGCCTTTAAGCTTCAGAATCTTAGTAGCATGTCAATAATTTTCGACAAATCGTCGTAATTTGTAACCAGGTGCCCCGCTAGTCGATGAAGTGATTATGGTCCCAGTCGTGCAGTCTTCAAAGTCTGAGAACACCAAAGTTATAAGGTTGCCCCCCTTTAAAGACATTTTCGACAAGCAGTCACGTGTCTTAGTGCAGCAAAAGTGTCCTCTCGTGGTTTGTAAACGACGAACACGTAGGTACTGACTTATCTTTACCTTCGGGACACTAGGAACGTCTCGCTGTAACTCGGGAGATCAGCCCTAACGCGAATACATTCGAATTACCAGAAGGGGCTTACTCACCGACACAACGAGAATGATTGATGGATGTTCTATTCCGCAATATCCACGCCCCGTCCCCCGTGTGCATCACAGAATATTAGATATCAGCAAACGAGGGGAGTAATTTAACAGCCCTAAAACACCCGGACCAATCTTGAGTTAATTGTGGTATTTTGATAATTTGTAAGACCTCAAAATGTAAGAGCTTGCATTTGAGATTACAACATGGAATTCATGTTTACAGTGTATTCACGCGCTAGGCTCATGCATGATGTGACATGAACAAGATGCCCGATGTAAAATAACCAATTGCATATTTTTTTTAAAAAAAAGTCAATTTTCTTAATTCTTTATTCCGGATAATAGTTTTTGACATGCGCAGAACAAATAAGAAATGCACACGAAATTTTAATGACGAATACCTGACACAAGGATACCACAATAATAGACGCAGATGGGAGAATAATATTAAAATTGACGAACGAGGTTATGGTCTGGATTTATCTTTGCTGGCTCTTGTGAACAAGGCAATGAACCTTGAAGGAATTTATAGACCAGTCGAGTGACTCTTAGCTTCTCAAGAAGATTTCTGTTTCGCTGTGTCGTGGAGTTAGTTGTAGAAAATTATTCAGAACATTTGCATTTCATTCACACTTATTGACAAAACAGTGCTTTCGCTTAGTAGATACATTAATCATTATGCAAATTGTTAATGTCTGTGTTGTTAACTGCTTCTTAAAGACTCCTTTGGATCTTAAAATAATAGTGAAGTAGAGAATACAAGCAACATTTCTGTGTTGGGTACAAGAATAACTGAGATCGAGAGGTCGCTTGAAACGATTAAAGCAACGTCTCGAACTCGCCGTGTTTATTCGGATGAAAATCGAAGAACTCGGTGTCGAAAAGGACCGAGCAGAGAGAGAGAGACAAGTTAGACACAAATTTCGAAACGTCGAAAGTTCCGGGTAAATATTCATCGCTTCCATCTAGAGATTTTTTAAAATAATTATTATATTTGTTTACCGTCAAATCACAATAAAATAGTAAGATAAGATAATTAAAATGATTAAAATATCATCTTATCTTCCATATCGAGCATTCGATTTACATCGGAACATTCACAACATGTTTCGGTTTATCAAACCGTCATCAGGTGTAAATTATAAACTTTTTAAAACTCAAATTACAATTATTTATAGTTTTTTTTACAATTTTATAATTTTATCATCTTTCTCAGTATATTTTTTATGGAAGTTGTGTCTAGATATTATTAATATAACATTATTTGTTGAGGTGGTGTTATTGATGTTTATATCAGTCATATATGAAATAGCAATCGGTTCCGATGTGTTCAGAGGAGAGATCTATCTTATCTATCTTAGAGATTTTTTTTGTCATTGCTGTACTTAAACGGATCAGAATTATTGATCACTTATCATTTCGTCGACGTATTTCAAGACTCACAGAGTGGATTATAATTAATTTATCCCACTGAGTGTTTCCTCCCCTCTGTGCTCTGACACTTATGATATGATGAGGATATATATTTAATTTAAGCAGGACTTAGAATCACAGAGTAGTACCAACTGTAATCTATTACATTTACCTCTTAGGTGTCGTGTGATTTTAAATACTCGTTGGGCCTGATCTGTGTCACGTCTCTAATCGTGGCTGTTCGCAGATGCCAGACGTAATTTTGGAATACGTTTAGAAGTGATCGCTTTGCAAAACCACACTTCTGCATGTACTTCTGATTCCACGAGTTTACTAACAATCTATAAAAAAAGTAGGGTTAATGGAAAGTGATCTTGTCATGTATAGGATTAATGTTTGACGAGAGCAATTAAATATAGCAAATTAACGCAATTATCTAACTTTTTGTTATTAAGGAACTTCGTCGTCGTTTGAAAAGCATATGACCTTGAAACCAACACACGTTTCATAATTTAAATGGTCTCTGCTTAGAAGAAAAGTGCGTTTGTATATTCTCATAAAACAATTGATTCAATAACAGGCTTCATAAATTATTAAATGCTCGCCACTGTAATTCAAAGTTGCAAAACTTTAATAGGTTAATTTCATTTTCTGTGGTTTGTACGTATTGTGTAAGGATACAAGCGCCATTTATTAATTATTGTGAAATGCCCATAATTAGTTCCAATAAAAAATTGCATTATTTATTTTATTGTAACAACAATTTCAATTTATATTCTGCTTCGTTTTGACAGACAAAATCAAAGAGTGACTTGGAAGTTTGTATGCAGATTTTCTTAAATTGCTCGTTGTTAGGAAATACAGTTTCTGTGTTTTCATGCCGAAATTCCAACACAGATAACAACTCTTCCTGTAACTCCTGTGTCAAAACAAATTTTGAGCTGAGGAACTGTACCTGTCACCACCAGTGTTTTTTTTTGAAGGGGGGGGCCAGGGCTTTCGAAAGACTTACGTGAACTTTGTTGTGGTTTTTAGGGTTGTGAGACCAAGAAATCTAGAACGTTGTTACCAAATTTTCCGAGGTACGTGTCGCCTCCGTCATCAGAATATAATTTATTTAAAATTCTTATCTTCGTATTGCCTGGTGGTGCGTAGGGAAATCACAAAACATCTCACATGGGATAGGTTGCGTGGATAGTGGCCTTCACCCTGAAGAGAGAGGCGACACTTTCTTCCTTTGGCAATCATCTTCAAGTTCAAACGGCGTCACAATCCAGAAGATTATAAACATCAACTTCATTGCTTTGAGAACATAAAATCTCAGAAGCCAGTTGCGTCACCAGACAGAACAATGCATCTTAACGAAGTCAAGGCTTTATTGAGTCTTACCCCTGGAGGAAAACGTTGAAAACGGTACTAAAATTTTGATATCCTCTTCATAATCCTGTGTGCATATACGTCGAAATAAGTGTTGGTTTCTTTTTCGAAATATAGACGTCAAAATCCTTCAAGAGATACAAAATATTGCAATAAGATACTCGGGAAAGAATTTTATTTTCATACTTTTCTTTAAAATACACTAACCCAAATAAAAGATTGTCGGTAATTAGAATGTTTAATATATGATACATGTCATTTATTAAAATTTATACTCTTAATACGTATTAGTATAAAGCCCCTACCTCGTTACACATATCCTAAATATTCGATTCATTGCACATACGTAAATCTGAATAACATGTAATGATTCTTAGATAAGAACAGAACTTGTGTACGTAAGTGTCGTGGCCGTGATTTGAATCCCGGACCTCACAAAGTGTTTGTGGGGCGTACTGAAGAGACTTCTTGATGAATAGAGGGAGATTTTGCAGTTCGAAGAGAACGAAGCTGGGGAAAATGTATTCATTGAGAATGTGGGAAGAACACGCGGTCTTGGCTGTCGGCCAACACAAGACCAAAATCAAACAGATTTTTCCTAGTTGTTTAACACGCTCTATCAAGAGTACGGACTCCAAAATTTATCCAGCGGAGAATTAAATGAAAGTTATTTGTAAGATGGTAAAGTTGCGTCATATTGTGATATAATAAGTATATATTAAATCTTGTCCGTCTAATCACAATAAATCCTTATTAAATATTAAAATATTACAATAATTAACATTTAAAATATTTAAAATATTAAATTAAATATTAAATGATGGTCTAATCTAAATCGAATATTTCGATAAAGAACATCATTTAATATTTTAAATATTTTAAAATGTTAATTATTGTAATATTTTAATATTTAATAAGAATTTATTGTGATTAGACGGACAAGATTTAATATATACTGAAAGTTATTTGTTCTTAGTTCTGTCCCTTGGGATTTTGTAACAACGGTGATGAACCTTCGTATTCCATAAAATCCAGGGAATGTATTGTCCACACGAGATAATGGTATTTCTCCAAGGACTCTGTTCTGTCTGTGAATAAATTTGCGTAATTGTTACATTTGTTTTTAGTCCAAATTTGTCCGGGAGAATATATTTCGCAACCGACCCAGATTCTCGAGAGAGATGTCTTTTAACAGATCCCTAATTCCAATCATCATACATAAGAGGTTTCATTCCAGAAATAAAGTTGGCCAGACGTTGAATCTGCTCTACAGGAAGATTTCTAGAACCTTTTGACTGTTACCTTACTAGTCCCAAAATTTTTCTTACTGGGCTGTAACGTGAGTTTGGCAATACGTTTTTGACTTCAGTTCTTTTCCACGTGACCCGAATATGGCGATGCCATAGATCTTATGACTGTCAAGTTTTTATAACGTATATTCGGTTGTTTTGAAGCTGATGCGGGCTACAAATGTGGATAGATTGTGTAGACTCTTTTATTGTGCATTGTAGAGCTGGCCTGTTCTCAAAATGGAGCCGATATATTATTCCGAAAATTAGATAACCACCTACAATTCTGCTCGTCACAACACAGGAGACAAGGATCTGAGAACTTCAGAACTTTCAGGTAAATCGTCTTTTGTTTCTTTCAGTAAACAATGCTGAAACGAAAAAGTTATATTCTATGTCGACAATCATTTTATGTCGACTGACTAGATAAGAAGACTGAAAGAAGTAATATCTTAAAGTTTCTGTTCACACTTCCTGGTTAAGGATGTGAGAAAATCTTGCATGGCTACGTTCATTATTGCTAAGAGACTGTTTTCTTGGAAGTCGCTTCTGAGAGACAATGAACTGACTTAGCTCGATTACAGCTGAACACCGCGGGGTTATGATGCGACAGGTGGCATGACATCCGACGGGCAGTTGACAAATGAGCATCGTAACAAATGCCTACAGACGCACAACAATCAGAAGGGTTCAGTCACCCGCGGAGGAATTATGTCCATCCTGCGTACACGTATTAATGTTCTTCAAATTATGTTGCTAACGACTGCACGACAATTGCTTGTTGAAATAGAGAAAAATATTGTTAAATCATTCGCACTTCTCCTTATGTCTACTCTCTCTCGTTAACTTGCCACTAAAAGAGTGGAGATATTTTTAAGGCAGCGTAAAGATTATACGGACGAAATATAATTGCAAATGGTCGTGACTTCTGTATGGATGCTGCTTTTATAACTCTCGTGTATTTGTTGGATTTTATGTGATCGTAATGATATCCAAAACAGTAATATTAATTTTCGTTCTCGTAATAAACTACTCCATGTATTGGCATCCTCGTTGAGAAGCCTTTGTTTGTTCAGCTGGTCGAAGAATTCCGTGTCCTCATTAAATCAGAAGGATCTTACCGTTTTCACAGAATTTCGTCACTGGCTGGATACATACAGATTCTGAGCCCGTAGAATTCAGTTCAAACCCTCCCACCCAATTCATTTAAGTATTGTTTGTACCTGCAACTGGCAAGGACATCAGTGAAGTTCGATATAAACTTCACATTAAGCAGGAAAGATTTTAATGCACGTATTAAGATAAATACGTAAATTCTGTAAGTAATTTCGGAGACAAAAATATACGGACAGACATTCTACATTCCCATTATGGGGTCATTTCATAAACGTTGTTCCAAGAAGCATACAAAGGAATTTCATGTGCAAAATATCGATTAAAGCAGGTGCCACATTTCAGTAAAATTCACCACCAGCGATCCGCGGTACACTGTTTGAGAAACATTGCTCCAGACTCAGGCATTTGAAGAAGGATATCTTAACAGTGGATCTGTCGTATGACTTCGTATCCTGATGTCAATTTGGCGTCGCCATGCAAGAGTGAATATAGCCTATTTATCTGAACAGAACTGCATGTAATATCTCATGCAAGCCTGTCCTTCGAGGGACTAGTTCAAGCCTTGTGTAGGAGACACGACAATGTATTCTTAGTTTCGCCATGTTCAGGCGTGTTCTTTGTAAACCGTTGTAACAAGATGGCGGAAACGCCTTACATGATCTGCTCATTAGACCACAGGCACATTTCATTTGACGAAGGAATAGTTCTGCTGTAGACGACTGAGTTCTTCCTCACGTGTGTTGACCTCAGAGGTCAACAACTTCAAACATTGCAGGCACTGGACGCCTCGGGTTCTGAGTTCCCGGATTTGAATTTGGACGCCTGAATGGCATGATCGATGCAACCCTTCAAACAATTTCATGGCAGTCACAAAAGTTCCTCCATAGAGCCAGCAAGTCATTTAATACCTCGATTTTTATACAACCCAATGATTCATAACCATGTTCACAAAAGTCCGTCGCCTCCAATCCTATTTCCCCACGACTCATTGTAATCTTATTCAACCATCTATTTCTAGATCTTCCTAATGCCCTACGAGATTTTCAACCAAAAATTGTTTAGTACGCATTTCCTCCGTGTGAGCCACACGCGCTCCCATCTGATCCATCAGGACGTAAACATTCCCAACATTCCTCATAGAGACCCAGGATTTGACTCCAACTCTCGTAGCTCAGGAAACTTGACACAAAAATTGTTTTGTATAATTTATGTTTCCAATATTATTTTCTTTTATGATAGAGGTCATAGTGCGTCTCCAGAACCGCGATTTTATGTGTATCTTGTGAAATGACGTCTAGAAACAAATTATTTCGGTCTGTAAGCAGGAAGATACTTGAGGTACTGGAATGGAATCATTTTTCACACTGTAGAATGTTTCGAATATCAAAATGACGTAGAAATTTTACTCGCTAAAAGCGTGGCTGAGGAACTTCGTGCCTTCTTCTTATTTTGGGTCAGAGGGCAACCTTCTACGCTCCGATTTCATTAACTGTAGGCCTACGGGACTAGTGAATATATTTTATCTCTTTTGTAACACACTTTCAGTAACTTTACTTCGCGATTTATCTTCTACGTGTATCTTTTATAAAACCAATAAGCAATGTAAGAATTAGCAGGTTGTTTAAATCGCTTAAAAAGCAAGGAAACGGGACACTTTTATGACTTAATAATATAAAAAAAATATACCAACTCGCTGCGATAAACGTAAGGCTGAATAATTAACATTGACTATCGTAGAAATCTCAAGTATCATATCAAATTAGCTTTGATCTTAAAGTTAAAAACCGCATGTTTATCTTTTGCAACCTCATGTACGTACCCTACAGATGATTCAGTAATGCCAGTACATTACACTGTGTACGATAGCGCAGAACGAAATTAAGATTGATTAATTAACAATGCGTGTGATTAAATTACACAGTAAGCTGCATCAGTATAGAAATGGATCAGATAAGAATAACAGCAACATTAACTATGCAGGTGTAATATTTAGACGTTAATTTTTATTAGATTACCAGAATTGATTAGAAGGTGAACTCATTATATTCTTTGTCGGGGAGTTTCATTCAAAGTTTATCTGTTTTCAAAGCCCGTATTACGTTGCAAAAAGTTGTCAGGAAATCGCGTGGCATTGTCCTACAGATAAAGTTAATCGAAAGTGTGATTCTGCGGTTGGTTGTGAAATCATTGTGTTTCCGTGATCCTTCCACGCACTCATTTCAGTGAGCATTTAGTCTACTCTTCGTAACTTCCGTTCGGCCACTGAAATACAGTGCAGTTATGACAACATTTCTTCTCAAAGGAAGACATAAACTACGATAGAATCGCATTCCTAGTTCGCATGGTAAGGACTCATCCTTTCCCTATCTTATTATTCCAGTGGCAACAGCTGTGGTTTACTGCAATTTACACAGCTAAAAATGTATTAAATCCGATTTATGAATTTTACAGAAACGCGTAGAATGCTCGCTACAGACTACGGTGGTCTAGCGGTTAGAACTCTGGCTTTGTAATCCTGGGGTCTCGGGTTCGATTCCCGGCGGTGCCCGAATTTATAACTTGTGTTGGGCAAGGCCGTGGTCTAGGCAACACGGAGTTTTCCTCCGTGGCATCCCAACAATTACTCCATTCACACACAGAAGAAGGCAATGGCAAACCACTTCTGGATCATCTGCCAAGAACGTATATGAACAGGTCCCAGTCCGAGAAAAGGATGGAAGGATCCTGTTCATATGGAACTGTCCTCAGACAGAACACTAAATAATAAAATGCTAACAATCACATGGACACTAGTCGTTCTTGAGAAACTAATAGTCGCTCAGCTACTCCGTCTTTTATGGGACTCGAAGTCTCATTAACATGTACGCAAGAGTTCGCCACTAGACGCTATCCAGATGCATTAAGTCAACATCATATTTCTGAATATCAATTTTCGTATTAGTCTTCCCTCTATATCTAGTTCTCCAGAGTAGTCGCTTTCGTTGAGGTTACCGAACTAAACTTAGTAGAGTTATAGAGTAATTGTGATTTTTTTTTTCAAACGTAACTTTTAATGTGACTGCGTTGTACGTCATTACTAAGGCGTACGAATGGTATATGTTCTTTTCGAACTCAAAACAAAAAGAATCTCGGAATTTCTGTAGGCATTTTATGTGAAATTTCGCGCAGTGAGAAATTGCTACCATTAACACAAAAATTATATCAAATTTATTCTCAACGTCAGAAAAGAAAATGGTGTCGTACCCCTTTTCAGACATTAATGTTTATCGCTCGAATAAATAACAGATTTACGTGACAAAATGTTATGTCAGACACATCTGTCCGCTTCGATCAATTCATATTTGTACGCCAGACTCCTGATCATAGCAGACGCTTGTAGGACTTCACATAACTATTCCAATTTTTCCTTCGTGGTAGATGCCTCATTGCCAATGCCGTGACGTTGGATGGCGGTCATATCTAAGCGCAAAATAGGCTTAAATGTCGTAACACGATTCATGAAAGTCACAATCCTTGACATCAATAAGGAATTGCTTTAAAAAGCGAGATCGAACAATACGCATCAGCCTCAACACGTTGCCTTAACTCATCTTCCAGCTGCTTGAAGTTGCAATTGCAGACTGGCGCCTGAGTTCCAAGAACAAGTTCAACCAGTACGTACACACGCACTAGACGAGCGTTCCACAGGAAGATATTTTTATAAAGTGCCCAAGAACCACCCACAAAATGAAAATAAAAATCTCCATACTTGGAATTCTGTGATCCAAAAATATTGTTTGCATTATAAATAAAATGTCTGCAAGAATTCATAGTCTGTAATAGCCTATTAAAAAGAGGATCGTCATATATCTGTCAGCCTCAGTATTTCAGAAAAAAGCATAATCACTGGAACAGCGAAGAAAATTTACAGTTTAATTTTTATAAGGTATTTAAAATGCATTAGGAAAATTTAATTCTACCACAATATCTGAAAAGTACGAAGATCACTCACCTTTCGACCTGTGTCGCCTTGCTTGCAATGATTCTGTGAGATTGACCTTGAAATTAAAAGTTCACAGATACAAATGAATTCGTTTTTATACTCACAATGCTAATAAATTTTAAACTGAACTGTAAAATTAATCGATGTCGTTACCCGTTACAAACGTATGGACCATCTCTGATCCGCATTTATGAGTCAGTTTATTAAAATTAATCCCTTTTCAGTGTTTCCCTTGTAACCACAGCATGCCGTTCCCCCAAGCTGAGTTATTAAGGCTGGTAGCGAATGTATTGAAACATTGAGGAATTATATTTATCGTCACTAATTTACAATTTTAATTAAAATCGTACAATGAAGCCTACGTGTGTTTCTGAGCGCTGAAGTTTTTGGTGTGGGACCCTATAAGGGTAAACCGAGGCTGGCAAGTACATGGGCGAATTCCCGGGAGAATTCCTCCCTGGTCAGGACGTCACTGGACACAGGAGCCAGACACCCCCAAGAAGGTTATAGGCACCAGACAACTCTGACGTCAGTGAAGCCACTCGCAGAGGTCGAAGGTCAAATTCTGGCCGAAGGAGTTACAATTTTAAGACTATGAGTGCGTTTCCCAACTTGTTCCGTTTTTGTCTAATAGTTGGAATGGCGTCCGATATCAGTTTTCTGCCTTCCAGGTTATTTATAGTGGCCTCTGATCGCGGAGTCTTCAAATAAGATTCGTTTTTGGACGAAGTGACGTGGAATCAGAATTTTAAACATTTGACGTTGCTTCATACGCAGTTAACATGACCTCACGAGGTGTGTGATAGCCCTAACGCCATACCCAGGCGACGTAGTGATCACTGAAGTTTGTAACCCATAGATTTACGAACTGATCAACTTCAAAGAGCTGTCATTTATCGCGGATTACAGACGTTTGCCTGCCTTTGTGGACGTGACTGAGTGCGCCAAATATTTATTGATAGGATGTAGTTCATTGCAAATGTAGGCTTTGTGTTGAGACGTAAGCAGATAAAAAGTTGTCCAGATAAATGACTCAGCGTTCTTATCGCTGTGAAATGGTTCATTCTACGAAACGTTTAGTGTTGTTCGTGGAATCTAATTCTTGTAATTAGTGAGCTGGTGTCGACTGTCTTCTGTTATGTATGGTTTTTCTTATTAAATCATGACGATAATTTGATTAATATGAAAGATGCGACAAGTAAGAAGGCTTCAAACAAACATCAGTGGTGAAAGACATCTCTGTTCCTTTGCTGCGTTCGTTGGTGAGTCTGAGTAGGACGTTCTGAGAAAACTCTTTGGACGTAGGACAACGGAATTGATGGAGGATTGGGAAAAGTGCTTTCATTCACTGATTATAATTATTGTTACGACGACCTACAAAAGGACGGTTATGGGCCAGGGCATGTATCATTTGCATGAGAGACGACGATATTTTGGTTCGAAAACTTGAGGCTGGTTCCTAGACCTCCCATGTCCGGAATCCTTTTTGTCCGGTTCACGTGAAGATTTACGATGTTTTAAAACATTATTTAATCTGCTACTCTTTAATTAATTTAATTAATTATTTTTGTCCGTCTAATCACAATTTAAAATTTTTAAAATTAAGATAATTAAAACATCATGTGATGTTCCTTATCGAAACATTCGATTTATATTTTAGAACATCTTTTTCTTACGACATGTTTCGGTTCTTAAATGAACCATCTTCAGGTGTATAAAAATTAAAATTATATAAACTTAAAACTTAATCGTAATTTCTTATATGCAACTCTTATCTATTTATGTGTAAAATATCAGCGTGTTCTGTGTTTTCATCGTCATTGAAATATCAGTATATTTAGTTAATCAATACACTAACTTTAGTTTTTGAATCACTTTCAGCTGCTGGTAATAACTTACTTGATGTGTAATATTACGGCTGTCGGCCATGTTGATACAACTGTATTTGGCTTGAGGCTACTTAAAGGTTGCTCATACCTGAAATAGACGCAGATGGGAGGACAATATTAAAATTAATCTTATAGAAACAGGATGTGGGGTGTGTGAACTGGACTTATCTGGCTCAGTTAATTTAGCAAGAGGTCAATAATGGTGATTATAACGTAACAGACTATTCAATCAACTCTTTTAAATGTGTAAATAGTTTGACTCTTACTTAAAATGTGATCGTGATATTAAAATTTAATTTATTTTTGAGGTTTTATTAATCTGTTCCGTTACTCCAAAAACATCGAAAATTAAACATTGTTAAAATTCGAATTACACAGAATGAAAATATGTAATGTCTACTCGCTCGTAGTTCGCGTCACACGGCATGTCAGACAGCCTCGCTCACAAAGGCAAAGCATTCCTAGTTTCCTGCGGTGGAAGTGTCTGGGGAGAATAATGGAAACTATGCGTGGAATCCTTGTTACTCGCATGTTCACAGTTAAGCGTCAAACCGACCGTTACACCTCGAGAAAGAACAGATGGGCTCTGCATATTTGCGAAGTTCTATAATATTTGGACAAGGAAGTTCATCTCTAGGTCACGTGACGGCCTGTGTTTGGTCCACAGAACAGAGACTATGTTGACGTTAAGACGTTTTAATGAACGCTTTATGGCTTCGTCGTAATCTATAGCTTCAAGACACAGCTCGTGTTAATTTTAGGTAAAGTTCCAACAGTTTCTGATTGAAGGCTATGTGGGAATGGGTTGTCCGTCTGTGGTGAGACGGTGTGGACTGGATTCATTTCACTCAGGCTATCGACTAGTCCATAAAAGGCGGTAAATGTCTTGCACGAAGTCAGCGGTCTACAGAATATTAGTACCTTACAGTGTGGTAAAGGCTTTCCAACTTTTCAAAGTCCTTGCTGCCTCCATCGCTGTAATCACTGAACAAGAATAACCCGGAACGCGAGCCGGTTTAGAGCCCTGGTTTCTATCTATCACAAATAATAAACCGTAGCTACTAATGAAGCGTCATAAAATACACAACTAATTCAGCAGGTTAGTAAAATATTTGATTTAAAACTTATCTGTTCTTACCAGAAACACACTTTGCGAAAAAATATTTAAACGGTAAAGTTGTCACGCCATGAAGACGTATGGAGGAGTGGAGGTGTGGCTTCACGCATTTTAATCTCAGTGCTAGATGGAGGAGAGTGGCCAGCCTCATACTTAGACCGCTCTAAATTCCGATGCCAATTAAATAAGAATTTTAGTGAACACCAGAGTCGATCTGAATGCGCCACCGAAATTCATGCCACTATCGGGCATCGAACTCCAGTCGAGGACGCTTAGAAACTCTGTGAGCACTGGTGAGCTCGGCAGACATCGGTGAGATACAAAATCAGTTCGAATATAATTTTAAATGGATAAGAGGATTTCAATTTGTAGAAAAACTTTTGATAGGATTTCGGATTACCGGGATAAAATCACTCGTTATTTCTGCCCTTGTAATAGATTGTAATTGGTAATAATCCTCTTTCGTTCTCTAAGCTGTGTTATACTCGCGAACATATGAATTTATCTGCGTACCACAATCATGGGGTGGTAGAACGGAACACTGGAATAATGAAAACATCCCTTTTCCGGGCTGCCCGGATTATAGAGTATTACTGGCATTATTCCAGAACGCGGTGTTTCTTTTTAAATGGGTAGGAACAGCGAAGTCCCAATGCAACTCACAAACTTCATACAGTCTCCGTGTAGACAGACAAAATTTTGAAATTTGTATTTCTGTGGCGCACTTGTATTTGAGGTAATGAGCGTTGAGATTAAACTGGACTTAGCTACTGAGAAAAAATTGACATTCCAACTGTAGGGGGAGCTCGTGGTTTGTGCCATCAGGCAGAGCACAATTTCTCAACTTAACTCATTTTGTCCTTGTCACAAAATATGTCGTCCTTTTCCGTGAAGCCTGACACAGTCACCGATGTGATCATGAAAATCCCAGTCTTTGCGTAACAGCTGGTCATTAATTGATTCCTGTAACCCTTCGCAATGTGGATTAATTGCGAAGCAGCAGTGCGAAACAAATAGGTGAGAAAAATCTCTGTTTCTTGTGATCAAACTGTCCGTAATGCAGGATTTTTCAACGTTCTCAAGATTGGTTCCATTCGCCGTCCGACTGATTAAGAACGACGTAAAATTATTGAAATTTCACAGTAGTTTATCTTATTATTATTATTATTATTTAGTGTTCTGTCTGGCGACAGGTCCATATGAACAGGATCCTTCCATCCTTTTCTCGGACTGGGACCTGTTCATATACGTTCTTGGCAGATGATCCAGAAGTGGTTTGCCATTGCCTTCTTCTGTGTGTGAATGGAGTAATCGTTGGGATGCCACGGAGGAAAACTCCGTGTTGCCTAGACCACGGCCTTGCCCAACACAAGTTATAAATTCGGGCACCGCCGGGAATCGAACCCGAGACCCCAGGATTACAAGGCCAGCGTCAAAAACAGGTCCCTGTATCTCAGAAATTTTCTTTGAAAATCTTGTTAATTTGTTATTTTATTAAATAATTAATGTAGGAGGTGACTATCAATATACAAAATGATAATATATTATAAAAGAAAAATGTGTCGGCTGGTGGCATGTGGTCTACGGTCCGTGGGTTGAAACCTCGTGATTTAATGTGAGAGGCAAATTTGCATATCCATCCAAATCAACATGTAAGATTTATTCTCGGAGTGCTCATACTGCTTATAATTCTGTTCGTGGCATGCCTCAGTCTGATTAGAATTTCTTCTCCTTGTTCTTCGTCTAACTCAAAACATCCTCTCGAGATGTTTTTCAACAACAAAAGTAACGGAAAGTAACTGCTGGATGTGTAATGTTTGAAGCCTCCAGATGACTTCGATTTCTGACACTCGCAATTTTTGCCTGCATACACGTAATGAACTGTACCAGCTGTTTTCCCGTTTGCTGTGTCCTTGTGATTAGTGTCCAGATGCTGAACTATAATCGATATTAAGAAATTTGCCGTCACTACTCTTGAGCTGAATAATCACGGATGTAACTGCAGAGGAAGCCTCTTGGAGGCAGTGATATTTAATAACCATTCACAGTTCTTAGACACCATTCTGTGAACTCCCTTGTCGTCTGACAGATTCGTCACGGGAATGTTCCGCGCAGGTTATAAAGAATTCTCTCTCCTCATCCAGTATAACTTTTCTCGATACCACGTGACGTATTGCGTGATGCTAGGTGTCGTCACAGATCTTGAATGACTAGTCATTGAGATTGCGCGCCTGATTTTTTCACTTGTATAAAGAATCGCGCATTTAACATGTCTGTCTGTCCCATCGCATGATATAATTCGATAACATGTGGAAGGATTTGGATGGGATTTTGTATGGACGTTATGCCATTCGGGACTACCCTAAGATCGTGAATTTCAATTTCTTATAATCAGCAATACCAACATAGCGGACGAACGAATTTGTGAGGTGGAAACCACTTTACCGCCATTTGCAATAGGGTCTTATAGTTGCGTATGGTTATAGATTTTCGGAATGTACAAAACTTTGGTGTTGTAATTCTTTGAAAAATGTGAAATAACAACGTGACAGATGAATCGTAGAAAGAAATTTTTTAAGTTGACCATGATTATATCCCATGATCCCATGCAAATTAGTTAACGCCTCTTAAAAACGTATCAGTATTGCTTTACATTACTTTAAAAAGACAATAAGGATACGTAATTTGTACAGATTGAAATTAGACGTGTCTATGTAAGATAAGTGAAGTAATATTTTGTTAATATTTTAGAATTTATTAATGTGTGTTCCGGTACTGACTGCACATTTATAGTCCTGTAATTTTTCAATTACAGGCAGATTAAAACTCGTTAAAGGCAGAATATATTTTATAGGATGTATGAAAAGAGGGTGCTGATGAGAATATTTAAACCTCCGAGAGTGGAAGTGTAGTAGGTTGGGTGAATAAGGACGAACTTCATAAGTTGTGGACGTGTCTCTGTCAGCTGTAGATGAAAAAATAGCTTGTATTTGGACCGACACGTCGTCAGAGATAAATTTATTACTCATAATCAGCCAGATATTGTCCTGAAAGACGGAGAAAGCGGGTGCATTTGAATGGGGTTCAGATTCAGTTCTGTAAAGTGCGACTGTGGGGTGACTGGAAAAAGAATCTTTCGTTGGCTGAGGATATCAGAAAAATACAGAAGTTATTGCTGTCTCTGCCATATAAGCAAATGAAAATATCTACAGAGCCGGTTCAAAATATTGCAAATACAAGCTTAGGCGTGCGAAAGCCAGCTGTTTCAGATACCACATTTTAATACATGAAGTACATTTAGGTAATCGGACCTCATGTGTATCTGCTTCTTGAAATAAATACACAGCAGCAAAATTTTTGAAATTATAGATACGTATGTGAGAAAGGAGTACTGGTTGGGAAGCCTGAGGGAAAGAGACCGCTGGGGAGACCTAGACGTAGATGGGAGGATAATCTCAGGCGGGATCTATGGGAGATAGGAGTTGAAGGATACTGGATTTTGTTGGCCCAGGACAGGGTCCGGTGAAGGGCTTTGGTTAATTCGGTGATGAACCTTCGGGTTCGGTAAGCCATCTGGTTGGTTGGGTCCACTATTTGGAAAGCCTGAGGGGAAGAGACCTCTGGAGAGACCTAGACGTAGATGGGAGGATAATGTCAGGCGGGATCTATGGGGGATAGGAGTTGAAGGAGACTGGATTTTGTTGGCCCAGGACAGGGTCCGGTGGAGGGCTTTGGTTAATTCGGTGATGAACCTTCGGGTTCCGTAAGCCATCTGGTTGGTTGGGTTCACTATTTGGGAAGCCTGAGGGGAAGAGACCTCTGGGGAGACCTAGACGTAGATGGGAGGATAATCTCAGGCGGGATCTATGGGAGATAGGAGTTGAAGGAGACTGGATTTTGTTGGCCCAGGACAGGGTCCGGTGGAGGGCTTTGGTTAATTCGGTGATGAACCTTCGGGTTCGGTAAGCCATCTAGTTGGTTGGGTTTACTATTTGGGAAGCCTGAGGGGAAGAGACCGCTGGGGAGACCTAGACGTAGATGGGAGGATAATCTCAGGCGGGATCTATGGGGGATAGGAGTTGAAGGAGACTGGATTTTGTTGGCCCAGGACAGGGTCCGGTGGAGGGCTTTGGTTAATTCGATGATGAACCTTCGGGTTCGGTAAGCCATCTACTTAGTTAGTTAATTATGTGAGAAAGGATGAACCGCCCTGAAATTTTGGGTTTAAGTCCCGGAAAAGATAATTTGATTTATGTATAATATTTCTTCGATACTTTTCTAAACTTAAAAATATTGTAAAGATGTTTTCAACGATTCATTTGAGGAATTTACATGGTACGAAACCCACACGACTAGAGAAGCAAAGAAGATTATAAGAACTTTGTCGGTCTGGCGTTGCTTACACCACGAGCTTATGTTGTGGAACTCAACTCGTCAGCCTACGGTGTGAAACCAAAGTTGAAAGATGCTGACATGCAGAGATCAGAGCTTGGGGTACCGTTAGAGAAATATCCGCACATCCTAGTCAAAGGTCAACCCCAGTCCCCGGGCCGTACACACAAGTGCTACGGCCACGTTGCGAGACGTAATAAACCACAACGAAAAGTTGAGATTTTTCAAGTCGGCAATTAAAATCCAGTTCTTGTTTGTGGAGCCGTGACCTTCCCTCGCCTGAGTCACGACGGAGCGAGCCTATTATTTCGGATTGTATATATTAATTCTTATTCTCGTTCAGTCTTTCAAATTAGTTAGGTCCCTTCTCAGAACTTCCGTATCTGGGACCTCGAATTTGCGCTGTAGTGCGCTGGCACGTCAGCTGGGATATAAAATACACCGCGAGACAATTCACTCGATGCGCCAACAGGTAGGCTACCCGTAGCATCATCTGTCTGTCTCGCTGTACGATAAGCCATATTACACTAATCAGTAAGTCCTAATTCGTTACACGAATTTCACTTATCAACAGGGTGTCTATAAACGACAGACCTGAAATATGAAATTATGTCAGATTCCTAAATATTTGTCTCAGCCGTGTGAAATCACGGTCACTTTTAATTCCCTAAACTGAGCCCTGCAAATTAATTAGAACTCTCTTATAGTGGTTAGTCTTCATAAGAATAAACACAGCTTCCAAGGAACAGAGATTTCTTCGGTAGTGTTACCCGTGGCTTCTCTTCAGGTGTTCCTAATAAAAATGTTTATGCATTTCTCACCTGCCCCCATGCATACTGCATGTCCCACCCATCTCACCCTCCTCGTGATAAATAGAACTACTTACCTAACCCATAATCCGACTTACCTGAGGAGGAGGGCGGGTGGGAGGGTCAGCCAGTCGAGACGAGAATCGACGCTGTTACAAAAGCAGAGGACGTTCGCATCTGCGTTCAGCTTGTGCCGTCAGGTTCTACAGATGATCTCGGTGCAGTGTATTTATCATCGCGGTGCGGTCAGCTCACAGAAATGAGTATCTGGAGTCGCCGCTGGAAGCTTATAGCTTCAGTGCTTGTCTCTGCCTTCTTCAGGAATCCCATGCATGAGCATTTAAAACTTTATTTAGATTGTGGCCTTCTGGGTCGTGACACCTGGTAGACATGTAGGTGTTTATCGACGTTTCGGTGAAGTGCAGAGAATCAAAATCTAAACTTAAAAGGAGATCAAAATCTTGAGTCGTGCACAAAATTGTTTTTGTTTGTTGGATGATGAAATTTCACAAGCATTAACCCCCTCCCCCCGGGGGGGGGGGGTGAAAGCCCTTAAACTGTTTTTCATGAAGTACCAAAGAAAACTAAGAATAATTTGATTATGGTTGGTGACGTAAAAACTTAATTTGTGAGGAATCTACCCGTAGCAATGGTGTTCGTGTAATCAATTGAACATCGTTAGGAGATTTAGGAGTAAATGAAAAGATAATATTAAAGTGTACCCAAAACAGAGGGTCTTCTACCTCTGGATAGGGGCCAGTGGAGGATGCTTGTAAAAACAGTAATGAAGCTTGGGTTTTGTTTCAGTTTTGCTAGGCGAGCGATTATCAGCTCTTCAAGATGGGCTGTGCTCTACAAAGAGAACTAATCCTGTGATATGTGGCATGTCATGTAGATATAAACTCTGTTTAAAGTAGACATGCATGTGCGCAGAAACAGAGATTAATTTTCTCTTTACATTTACATACTCCGATGGCGATATTTTATTTTCAAACTGGATGTGAACCAAGGACAGCATTTCGAGTTTCCTTGGTGACGGGCGATTGACTCACCAATAGTAACGTTTTAACATATGAAAGCTAAAGAACAGCTCCTTTTTCTCCTGTTCAGCTGATGCCACAAATTTTACAAATGCTGTTGTATGTAGTGAGGGTTGCGTTAGGACACTCCGTATGTTGACTGAACGGGTAAGATTCTAACTTTCATGTACGTCGCTTAAAATTACTGAAGTTTTCGTTATTATTTATTCCTTCCTGTAAACGTACCTTAATGTCAATTCATGTGTTGAAGCCCATATGTAAGAAGATCATTCCGTGTGGCAGTTTTCGATGATCAAGTCTCAGGAAAGTGTTGAACCTTCGGCCACGAGTCACGTTCGCACAGCTGCAACGCGGTGCGTGGTTTATCTCCTCAGCGGTCACTAATAATGTAAAGCAGAGAGACGGGGTACAAGGCAACTAAAGTTAATACAGAGACCCGAATATATCATGAGGTTCAGTACAAATCCGGATCACAGGGCTGCCTTGATGTGTCAGAATTTGTTAGTTCCATTAACGGTAAATTCTGTACTCGGAGGATCTCTTGAATTATTTACATATTTAAAAATTGATGCGTAGTAACCATCGCTCCAACACTCAGCCAAAATCGATCAGCCTCTCAGCGCCGACAGAAAACCGAGGTTTACCATGAAATAAACAAACAAATAAATGACAAGATACAGAACCATGAGGCCGGTTCGATACATGGACTAGAGGTGACAAAGTTATTGTCGGTCACGTGGGTTAGTTGAAGAGGGGAGGTTCAGTGGACCATTTCGTTCGCTCAGTGGGTTTGGCGGAAAAAGGGAAAATCTAATGTGAAACTGCTCATTTGTTTGTAGACATGAAATTTGCGGACACACGAGCTTCTGTTCTGTGCTGTCTTGTAGGTAATTATCAACTGTCGAAAGGAATATGTCAGTTCCATCTTTACCCTGAATTTGGAGGAGGTGAAACGTTGGCCACCGTTTAGAACAGTGGTATTCAACCTAGGGTACGCGTACCCCAGGGGGTACGCGAAGACGTTTTATGGGGTACGTGAAATTTAAAAAAATATATTATTTTATGATAAACACTGAATAATGAGTAATGTAATGTATTTAATTTATTTTAGATGTAGATTATATACTATGTATAACTTGAATTATACACCAACAACTTTGGGGGTACAAAATTGAAGAGAAATTATATCTGGGGGTACGCGAACAAAAAAGGTTGAATACCACTGCTCTAGAAGACAACTCACAAAATTACATTCGACATATTATCTCTGTGAGAAACTTTCAAATGTCATATGTCTGAATGCGTCCACTCTTTCGCGTAATAATACCAAGTGAATCACAATTTATCTAAGGAACTGAAGTCCTTCGTCGTGAAAGGTGTGCGTAATGGCGAGTCAGGTTCCTGATTGGAGGAGCTCTGCGGTTAAGTCTGCAGGAAGGGTGGTGGTACTTTGTCCCTCTACCCCTTACGTGCAGAACCGATCGTGACCCAGCTACCGAAGGAACACAGAACGGCGTCACAGACACATCGTCTGATGCAAAGTGTAGCAGCTCCTCATCACGTATTGTAGCAAAATAAATTAATTCCTGATGTTCAGACTCCCGCTATTTGCTAAACACGTCGATTGGGCTTTGCTTTGTCAGAGGGCGTTGCTCCAGGATTTTCCCTTCCGTAAATACCCTTCGACTTCCTGAAACATTTCAACTATCATCCCTCAGTTTGATAAGTTCCCGTTATTCAGAGCCTCCTTTGAGGTACCTCAGTCATATGACCATTTGCCTTCAACTATATCTGCAATAAGACGCGACATGCTACGTTCTGTCATATCTCCATTAAACACCAAAGCGCAATCACGTCGCTTCAAGGTGGTTCGATACGGGACAGATATTTTATAAATTTTTAAAAAATGTCAGCCCATACAGGTAGATGCCTTGCGACGGGAATATTCGCTCGCCCAAGGAGTCCTGCCAGATGTTTTAAGTACATTAAGAACCCTCTCATATATGAAGCAGCTAAGGTCCTTCGAGGACTTGAGAGACACGGGCTAAGTAATTGTTTAAATGTACCTCTTCACATGTACATAAACGCAAATTAATATATGACACAGTTTTGCTTTTAAACTCATTCATTAATTATTCATAGTTTCTGTTAAAAACAGCCATGCTTATTGTAGTCACATTCTGGTTGTGTATCATGCCGCGTTTGCTGAATAAATATTAAAGAGTGAAGTCCCTAAGTCCCTGTGAGTTATATATATTGTTTAGGAGAGGGTTGAAGCCATCGCGGGAAGTGGTTATAATACACTTGGGATTTCGAGAGCAATAGTGTATTTAGAGCAGACGTAAGATTACATCTGCATAGCCAGTTGTGGAAACACAGCAGATATTCGCGGACTGCGGATTTCAAGTATCCATGGTTTTGCATTTGTATTCCGTTTTGCCAACCGTTGCATTTGCTTTTACGTATCCGCGATTTTTTTCTATTTTTGAACACGAAAATATTTCACGTACACTCCTAGAAGTCTACATTAGTTGAGTACATGACTGTAACATCATCCCATTTCCTTGTAATGTCTTCGTATCGCCAGCTGATGTATTTCTAGGCTACAACTTCACCGTGGCTGGCGAAGAATTATAATAGATTATCAAAATCTTCGTGGTTTTATTTTTTCAAAAGTCGTCCATGATACTTATATTTTATTAACCAGCTACATTCTTCAACTTTTCATTGTAGATTCTAATGTCGTCGACTAAATCAAACACTTTGTGTTTGATTTGTTATCTGCTTTACATAATTTTAAATTTGGTTTTCTCTCGTCAGTGTTCTTCTGGTTTGTGACGTCCTACGTTCCTGTAGGTACGTGGTTACCAATGTCTCGGAGGATTCAGCCGTAAGACTACAAAGCATTGCAACCCAGAAGACAATAATAAATTCCTTATTGAAGAAAGTGCATAATCTTCGTGGATAAATCTCTTGAAAGCATCCATTTGGAGACTGGAAAGGGGTTCGAGGAATATTGCATGAAGCTGGGTTCTAGGGGGACAGGTTTTGAGTCTTGGCGTAAGATGGATCTATCTCTCTGTCTAGTTATGCAGGAATTTTTCTGTTTGGCGTAGTATCTTTTGTATTCATCCACGCACCTAATATGTCAATCTGTGTATCTATCGCGTTATAAGATTTATCTGTTTATCTGTCTAACTACATATTCATTTGTTTACGTGTCTCATCACTTTCACAATCTTACGTCACACTGTAATTATGAAATTCTCAGCTCTGTTATCTGCAGTAGCGAACATTAGAGACATTTCAGACAGTACAAATCCCGATCTTATTTGTGCACTCCGTACAGTCGTATTTATTATTTATAAACCGAAGAGCACGCAATGTGATGTTTTAGCTGAGCTCTGAAGGGATTGTAAGACCGGTATTAAAAGAACGCGTGAATATTTCATGTTACTCTCAGTCGCAGGTAGCGCTTACTTCCGTGCAGACCGGAACCCCCCCCCCCTCCCGTGGGCTAAAACGCACCCGACTCCAGCGGCGGTAGTCAAACCGAGTGCTACGAGCCCCTCATGGCCCACTGGCCATGTTTGTGCCTTATAAGTAAGAATCACTAAGATTTACAAGTCATTTTGTAGTAATGAATAATCTGTTTTTAGATTTTTCGAGACGACACTAAGAAATCTAAATAGCATCCACTAACCAAGTAAGATCAGATTGAAAATACAGAAAATACTTGCGAGCAATCATTTCAGAAACTTTTATCTTAACACTTTCTTTTGAAGAATCTGAAAATTAAACGATACAAACCTAAAATGTTATTTGTTGTTTTATATGGATTTTAAACTTCGTCCTTTCTCGTATGGAAAGTCTACATACTGAAAGAAAGTGTTCCAGAACAGGGCGAAATATGATTTATTGTGTCTTCTACATTTATTATTTAGTGTTCTCTCTGAGGACAGGTCCATATGAACAGGATCCTTCCATCCTTTTCTCGGACTGGGACCTGTTCATATACGTTCTTGGCAGATGATCCAGAAGTGGTTTGCCATTGCCTTCTTCTGTGTGTGAATGGAGTAATTGTTGGGATGCCACGGAGGAAAACTCCGTGTTGCCTAGACCACGGCCTTGCCCAACACAAGTTATAAATTCGGGCACCGCCGGGAATCGAACCCGAGACCCCAGGATTACAAGGCCAGCGTTCTAACCGCTAGACCACCTCATCTTATTATTATTTAGTGTTCTGTCTGACGACAGGTCCATATGAACAGGATCATTCCATCCTTTTCTCGGACTGGGACCTGTTCATATACGTTCTTGGCAGATGATCCAGAAGTGGTTTGCCATTGCCTTCTTCTGTGTGTGAATGGAGTAATTGTTGGGATGCCACGGAGGAAAACTCCGTGTTGCCTAGACCACGGCCTTGCCCAAACACAAGTTATAAATTCGGGCACCGCCGGGAATCGAACCCGAGACCCCAGGATTACAAGGCCAGCGTTCTAACCGCTAGCCCACCGTGGCGGTTGTCTTCTACATATATTTATAAAATCTGTTTTTAGTAGCATTTGTAAAAAAAAATTCGGTCTTGTTCTTCAACTTAAAACATAGAACTTATCTGAAATAAGTACCGTCTTTCAACGCCACAACCAACCGACGTCTGTTAATACCAAGTCATATGTCGACCATCGGTGGTGTTATTCGTATCGAATGTACCCATCGTCCTTAGAACACGTAAGCTGTAGCGAAAAGAAATGTGTGATTGTTAACTCTTATTGTAGACTCGTCTCTTCCTCTGAATCATTTAGATGAGAAGATCAGAAGTAGGAGAATTGGCCGTCGACAGCAGTCCCGTCGCTCTCCTCAAGCGATGTGTAGCAATCTTACGATTTCACTGAGAATCGAAGAAGTCTGCTCACGTGTAGGTCCTGTTACTTGTTCGAGTGATGTGTATAATGCTGGATCATTCTTTTTGCCGATCGACTCGGCACAGCGCATGGGTCCATTGTATCACACTGCCTGAGACCATGGGCAAAAAGTTGGCGTACCAAAGAACAGCCCTGAATGAAAGTAATTACTGGTCAGTGTTTTTCGGTTATGCATTATAATGGAGAACATTTAACGCTTGGAGTTCTGATCAAGACATGGGGAATTGTGGGTACAGGCCAACATTAGTGGAAATTGAACAGGTTGAAGATAGCTCATTATATTCCACCGTAGATTTTTTTTTTTTTTAAAAAAAAGAAACCTGACGTATGTAATTAATGAATAATAAATTTGAAACGACGTCGAAGGAGGTGGTCGTGGAAAACCATAATTCTCCGTACCGAATGCTGCCTTCAGGGCGAGACTCGAACCCATGATAACCACTTGACCGCTCCGTTTTGTAGCAATAAAAGCTTCTGTTCTGGTACTGATCATGATTTCGGCTTCTCGGACGACACTTAACGCTAAGTTATGTAACTGAGACGACTTTTGAAGGACTATCTGCGACAGAGTAGTTGAAACGCTGAACTGTGTTCGCGGTGGGTGGCAGGTATCGCCCACTTCATTAACAGGACACGCGTGTGAGGATCGTCCTAGACGAGAGATCCAGATAACGTTCTGTTCCTCATGCGGGTCACGCATGTCTGAGAGAACTGATCGTGCGTCACAGCTGTTGAGCGGGGTCACACGACGGCGCCTGTACCTTGGCAGGTCACCAACATCTTCCTCCAGCTCTGGCTTCTTCCGTCTTGCGTTAGTGATCGAGTTATCGCCGTTCGCACGACCGGGACTCAAACCCAAGGCCTCTGGACGAACGTGGTGGCATGTGGCGAGAAGGAAGCAGTTTGAGATGGAAAGGAAGACCTCGGTTATGAATATTACGCTTTGTTTTGAGGCATTTAATGTTCGGATTTTGTTGAAACGTGATTTATGACATTTGAAGTTTGTTCCAGCGCCGGATGTAAGTGATGAGATTAAATTACAAGCCGGGGCTGCAATTGTACCCCCAGTGTCACGATACGAGCCGACAAGGAAGTTGGTCCATGTGTAGACCCGGAGGTTATTATTATTTAGTATTCTGTCTTACGACAGGTCCATATGAACAGGATCCTTCCATCCTTTTCTCGGACTGGGACCTGTTCATATACGTTCTTGGCAGATGATCCAGAAGTGGTTTGCCATTGCCTTCTTCTGTGTGTGAATGGAGTAATTGTTGGGATGCCACGGAGGAAAACTCCGTGTTGCCTAGACCACGGCCTTGCCCAACACAAGTTATAAATTCGGGCACCGCCGGGAGTCGAACCCGAGACCCCAGGATTACAAGGCCAGCGTTCTAACCGCTAGACCACCTCATCTTATTATTATTTAGTGTTCTGTCTGACGACAGGTCCATATGAACAGGATCCTTCCATCCTTTCCTCGGACTGGGACCTGTTCATATACGTTCTTGGCAGATGATCCAGAAGTGGTTTGCCATTGCCTTCTTCTGTGTGTGAATGGAGTAATTGTTGGGATGCCACGGAGGAAAACTCCGTGTTGCCTAGACCACGGCCTTGCCCAACACAAGTTATAAATTCGGGCACCGCCGGGAGTCGAACCCGAGACCCCAGGATTACAAGGCCAGCGTTCTAACCGCTAGACCACCTCATCTTATTATTATTTAGTGTTCTGTCTGACGACAGGTCCATATGAACAGGATCCTTCCATCCTTTTCTCGGACTGGGACCTGTTCATATACGTTCTTGGCAGATGATCCAGAAGTGGTTTGCCATTGCCTTCTTCTGTGTGTGAATGGAGTAATTGTTGGGATGCCACGGAGGAAAACTCCGTGTTGCCTAGACCACGGCCTTGCCCAACACAAGTTATAAATTCGGGCACCGCCGGGAATCGAACCCGAGACCCCAGGATTACAAGGCCAGCGTTCTAACCGCTAGACCACCTCATCTTATTATTATTTAGTGTTCTGTTTGACGACAGGTCCATATGAACAGGATCATTCCATCCTTTTCTCGGACTGGGACCTGTTCATATACGTTCTTGGCAGATGATCCAGAAGTGGTTTGCCATTGCCTTCTTCTGTGTGTGAATGGAGTAATTGTTGGGATGCCACGGAGGAAAACTCCGTGTTGCCTAGACCACGGCCTTGCCCAACACAAGTTATAAATTCGGGCACCGCCGGGAGTCGAACCCGAGACCCCAGGATTACAAGGCCAGCGTTCTAACCGCTAAATAAAATAAAAGTACATGGAAGGTAATTTCGCGTATGTTTTCACGTGCCGCGAGAGAAACTAGTAAGTTTCTAGTTTTACAATTCAGTGGGTCTTTTTGTTGTAAAAAATTGTTTCTGTTTGCTGTCTGCACAGGCCCATCCAGAAAATCTTGACGTTGAAAAAAAGCGCTGGGAATGTGATTTCAGAGGTTTGTCATCATGGCAGTCACGTGGTAAGGCAGTACTACCGCCATTCATTTCGTAAGATTTCGAGGTCTCCCCGCAGCGAATACGAAGATGACTGTCTTCTGGTATCTTGCGACGTGTAGTCTGGCAACAATTTGCCGGACGTTTCAGAGGTTCCTCCTGTCTCCATCATCTCAGGGCGATGACTGAGGCAGTAAGCGCCTCCTAAACGTCGGTCACTTTCAACAGACTGCACGGAGCAACGTCACAGAAGACTGCCATCTTTAATTCTTTTATTTTTTATTTACAGTGTCTTAATATGAGGTACAGACGGCTCTGTTTCGTTCACTTCCGGGGTAGAGGAGGTCGTGCCGGTGATAAAATGCCTTCTGGCAACGGCGCAGATGAACGAAGTGTGAAGCTTTCAATCTGTTCTGTGCGTAGTCTAGGAAATGAGTCGAATAGCTAAAGATGTTGTATTACACTTTTCGCTATTAAAGAAGTTCATCGCTGCCTGGGATTAATGTAGAGCGACCGACACAGGAATTTCTCTACAAGAAGCAGGTCAAGCTTTGTGATGCTCGCTTGTCTTTCGGATTTGATCTTCTGACGACAGGGGGCAGGATTCACAGCGAAAGCAATATTCTTCTGTTATCTTTGATCAGGATTACAGAATACCAAAGTCCGCGTGTAATGAGGCCCGCGTAAGGAAACTTCGTGCGAAATTATTATGTTAGATGGTAAAGTTGCGTCATATTGTGATATAATAAGTATATATTATTTAAATCTTGTCCGTCTAATCACAATAAAATTCTTATTAAATATTAAAATATTACAATAATTAACATTTAAAATATTTAAAATATTAAATGATGTTCTTTATCGAAATATTCGATTTTCATTAGACCATCATTTTTCACTAATGATGGTCTAATGTAAATCGAATATTTCGATAAAGAACATCATTTAATATTTTAAATATTTTAAATGTTAATTATTGTAATATTTTAATATTTAATAAGAATTTTATTGTGATTAGACGGACAAGATTTAAATAATATATACTTAATATGTTAGGATGAAAAATGTACGACCAGAAATCATCTCAGATGTAAAAATACAATCAAACAAATTCGAACTGCAATCTGTAAAATGGAGACGTGTAATTGGGCCTTAGTAACTGGAGTGGAATATAATAAGGACCACAAAGGAAGAGCTTGGTTTAAATCAAAGTAAGATTGCGTAAAAAACGAATATTTTTTGGACATTTTTGTAATTATCTGAGTATGAAACCCACTTCACACTGTGATCTTTACATGCAAATTACATTTAAAAATCACAAGAATCTTTACTTACATTTGATGAATTCTTATAAGAAACGAACGAAAAGTGGCATAGTTCATGGCACCCATAACTGCACACAGAGATTATGCAGTCGTAACCAGAAAAACAGATGCAGTTTGTGATAAAATGGACAACTGATTAACATAATCGAGTGAGTATATTTCCTACCAGGTCATATTACCCACAGGTACCTTAGAAACAAGGAGTGTTAAAGAATAACATATTTCTGCAGTCATTTGTCCAGATATAAGTTGTAGACGTTCAGTTTCTGGAATCATATAACATGATATTTAAATTCAGTACATAATTTCTGCCAATAGGGCTGTACATTTTAGAAACCTGAAATTATTCCCGGATTTTTCTTCCCGAAGCTAAGTGCTGTTGCCTCTAACAGAACTCTCCAGATTATTTCAAATTCGATTGCAACAATAATGTAATCGATCGTCAATAGTTAACCTGCGTCGTATCGACTGGTTGTGAGTAAAACCCAGTAGTTGATTTCTGATACGTTTCTACACTCCTTCCAAAAAAAACTAACAAACCTTTAGAATGAAGATGGCTGTCTTCTGGGTTGTTACGCCGTATAGAAGTTTACCGACGTTTTAGAGGTACTTGCTGCCTCCATCATCAGGTCATCCACTTTATCACCCCCTGTACGGAGTTCTGAGAAAATTTCACACTTTCAGATAATTTTTTTTTCTGAGCGAGTCCGAAATAATTTCGCTGAGCACAGATAAATATAAAATAAATGAATACTGCTAAGTGGTTGCTGATTTATAACACATCTACACGGTCCTGGCGACATTTCTGTGACTGCCGTGTGTGGGTCTCTGAGGTCACGTGCTGTTACACTGAGCAAAGCTACGAAAGTAAACTGACTTGTCTGCATTTGCAAGACAATGACATTTTGATGGACGTGTACTGTTCAAACACAACAGTGGCTAACACTTGCTATTTGTTGACTTCTACAAGTGAGACGTGACGTGGACAAGAACTTGTCTTGAAGAAGAGTATCCGATTGTCGAAACATGCTTGCTTAACGTTAAAGCACGCAATTTCTCCATGTGCTTAATTAAGCACCAAGTTCTGAAGACGTTTGAGGAAGTGGCCGTGTAGTTCACGCATAATTAACCTTTGCATTAGATGAATTATTATGTACTTATGGTTTGTTAAACAACACTGACAAGAGCTCAGATTACATACCGTCGAGTAATTGAATGCATAATGAATCATGAATTGGAAAGGGTGTGGAGGTAAGGAGTCACGGTCTAATTTAAGGTACTGTCGTGGCATTTGCCTGGAGGGACTGAGAAAAACGACGATAACTCTCAGTCACGCAAACCAGTCTATGTGCCGAGACTTTGACCCCAGACCTTCCGAATGAGAAGCACGTATTGCTGACCGCTTGGCAGTAACAAGTGAACACCCGTGTGGTGGACCGAGCGAAGAGCTCGGGCCGAGGAACAAGAAATTCATGCAGAATTTTGGTGAGGAGACCTCTTAAAAGAAACAGCTAAATTGTTTGGAAACTACAGTATTTTTACTTTCAGAGTCCAACATGACTTATTTAAATGCGAAAAGTCAAATATCCAAGGTTACGAGTTATGACACCCATTGACCGCCATCGTACGCTGAGAGGAGAACGCATTGTGATTACGTAAGAAGATGGAAAATATGTTAATAATTAACAAACAAACTCTGAAATTGTTAAAAATACGATAACAGCCCTTCTGTGTAGATACATGCCGTTTGGATGTACTTTAATTAATCTCAGCTTTATATTAGTATAAAATTGGGAGAGACAGAGAGCTATTGCTGAACTCACAACATGGGAGATACGACACATTTTAATCAATTAACCAAAATTCATCATCGAGGATAGCTTCTTTTTTTATTTGAAGCAAAAAAGTTCATGCTTGCAGCTAATAAACCCCCAAAACTTCGTTTAATTCAGGCCATAAAATTAATTCTGTACGTGGTCCCTCGGATATTCGATTTCACGATTTTTCTTGGAACATTTCTGAAACCCCGAATGAGCGAACACTTGTGTTTGCTAATGTCATCATTAGTCTAAGTAGTTTCGGTAATGACAGTATACATAACAGGTATCTTTCATTCTCTGAAATAGGCATGAATGAAGCCGTTACTAAAGTCACCAAGACTTTCGTCTCGCCCTCGCAAACAGTGTAAAGCATTGTGGGAAATGTTAGGTGTGTACGTTCATGTATGCAGAGTGTTTCAGATAGAGAGGTCTTTATTTGCAAACAACTCGTTGCTGCTCCCTGTGCGTTTTTAAACCCGGACAGAAGTCGTGAACGTGGTGGGGGGGGGGGGAAGAGAGGACGTGTCCACTTCTCAAAGAGAAGTTCCCAAATTTTTCGTGATCTAAGTCCTCGTAAGTGACTTCGTCTCCTCCCAGCACATCCACCAGCAACTGCGTCTGGTGTACAGGCCAGCAAATGAAACATGAGGACAGACATTACCTCTCCTTCGTGTGTTCACTTTGTGTACGTGTGCAAAGAACGGAATTTTGAAGTGATGGACCACCCGAAACGGGTTCTTCCGCTCCTAAAAGTGAGTACACACGTAAAGAAACATTAAGTTCTGAAGGAGTTTTAATCCAGGATCAAATTTTGGGCTTTATTCGTCATTACCTACTTTCAGAACGCTGATTCCGAATTAAAAATGACAAACGGTAGAAATGTCCTTTCTACGAGCGTCTTTGAAAAATGCACAAATATATTTAAGTAAAATTAATTTTATAATTTGTTAAATCGGAAGACAAAGTTGGAGACAGCATTCTTAAATAAATATTCAGCTTAATTATAATAGTCTTAAACTTGCATGTAACCTGTTTATATCTACTTTTTGCTTGTGCACCTATGAATCTTAAGGAGGGCCCTCCCTCCCGCTTAAAACTGCTTCGCCCCCGCGTCTCACAATCTTTCGAAAAAAAATATATATCCACAAGAACATTTTCTTGACCGTGAGTGAGTCAGAAGATGGAAGGGAAAGGAATTATTTAAAAGTTCAATTGATCGTAAACCTTCGCTCTTTGTTCAAGTTCACGATTCGATTGATTTATCGCCGGGTAAACTTGACCCTGTGGTACCTAATAACATTTCGTAGCCAGTCGCGTTTATTCGTGGCTCATCGTAATCAGGGATTTCACGACATCTTCCTCCCGTGACCTTGAAAATTAATTACATTCGTAACCCTCATACTGTAGATACGCAAGAATACGTACGCAGTGAACCGGAGTGAGGATTTTTGCCAGTAATTAGCACGGGCTTACGCGAAGAAGCGAGTGGCGATGCAGAAATGTGTAGCTGAAGTTACCTCTGGCTTGTTAGTGTGTGGTGACGTGAGCTTTCGCTGGTATTGAAGGTGAAGGTCCTTTCAAGTGCATATCAGTGCAGTAAACCCTCTTGCGTGAGAAGAACGCTTTCGTCTTCAGCTCTGAAACTACTGAATAGATCCTGATCAAACCTCGTACTGGCAGCTCGTACGAACATATGTCGTTGAATTAAGTTTTTGTCGATATTAATCTCACGGAGCCCTCTACTTTACAGGAAACTCAAAGCGAAATTATTATTTATTTATTTAGTGTTCTGTCTGACGACAGGTCCATATGAACAGGATCCTTCCATCCTTTTCTCGGACTGGGACCTGTTCATATACGTTCTTGGCAGATGATCCAGAAGTGGTTTGCCATTGCCTTCTTCTGTGTGTGAATGGAGTAATTGTTGGGATGCCACGGAGGAAAACTCCGTGTTGCCTAGACCACGGCCTTGCCCAACACAAGTTATAAATTCGGGCACCGCTGGGAATCGAACCCGAGACCCCAGGATTACAAGGCCAGCGTTCTAACCGCTAGACCACCTCATCTTATTATTATTTAGTGTTCTGTCTGACGACAGGTCCATATGAACAGGATCCTTCCATCCTTTTCTCGGACTGGGACCTGTTCATATACGTTCTTGGCAGATGATCCAGAAGTTGCTTGCCATTGCCTTCTTCTGTGTGTGTTGGGATGCCACGGAGAAACCGGGGAAGCCCCCGGAGGAAAACTCCGTGTTGCCTACCAACGAAAATAACAGTTGTCCCCCTACGATGGTGCATAGTGCATTCTGATAGAAGTTCATCGACCTTTCAGAGGTGCTTATTGACTCCATCATAGCCACACTGACGATGGAGACAGCAAGCACCTCTAAAACGCCAATACAATCCAGAAAACAGCCATCTTCATGTCTTGTTGTCTCTGAATGATCTAAATCTTGCATCGTGTTTGGTTTGCTTAAGTCTCTCTCTGCTGCGTGGTTATTTACGCAACGAGCGGTGGTCGTCTCACTCTGATCTGAGTATCTCTTGGAAATCAATGCCTCATTACTCGTCTTCTATTCTGGGTTTTCCTCCCGGGTTTGAGGCCTCTGCTTGAGTAGGAGTTGGAGCGAAGGCGATGTGTGAATAGTCGGTTCACCGTGGCTGCTGCCAGCTCGAGGCACTGTCTTCGTGGGAAAGGTCAGTAGACAAGTCGCGGATCGCTTACGACGCCAGATGAGTTTGTTTTGTCACCGGATCCACCAAGGGTAGTCTGCACTTCATCTGCCGGGTCGTTGTTTTCTTCTGTCTTTCTTTGGTAATGCCGTACCTTTACCACTTGGTAAGGCGCGACGGGATCTCGGCTGCAACACAAATAGTCGAGGGAATATGCAGTTCTATGTATTAACTTGAAACTACGTATAATTCTATCTGTTGTTTTGTATGGTTGTAAAAACTTGGTCTCTCATCCCAAGGAAAGTAACATATATCGACGGTGACTACAGAGAAGGGTGCTTAGACCTGAGACGAATGCATTAACAGGAGACTGGGGACGCGTAATGTGGAGCTTTGTAATTTTCACTCTTCACTACGTATTAATGGAATTATCAAACCAAGGTAAATGACAATTGAATAAAAATGTTCTTGGATATTATCCATCGTCTAGTAAATATAAAACGTAAAACGACGTTTCGGAGATGGGACTCTGTCTCCGTCTTCAGGTCCTCCGGACGGAGATAGGGATTAGCTCTATCTAGTGGGCCCAACTGTGTAGGAACCTTAAGACGGAGATAGAGTCCCATCTCCGAATCGTCGTTTTACGTTTTATATTTACTAGACGATGGATAATATCCAAGAAGTCCGGAGATAGGGATTAGCTCTATCTAGTGGGCCCAACTGTGTAGGAACCTGAAGACGGAGATAGAGTCCCATCTCCGAAACGTCGTTTTACGTTTTATATTTACTAGACGATGGATAATATCCAAGAAGTCCGGAAATAGGGATTAGCTCTATCTAGTGGGCCCAACTGTGTAGGAACCTGAAGACGGAGATAGAGTCCCATCTCCGAAACGTCGTTTTTTACGTTTTATATTTACTAGACGATGGATAATATCCAAGAGGTCCGGAGATAGGGATTAGCTCTATCTAGTGGGCCCAACTGTGTAGGAACCTGAAGACGGAGATAGAGTCCCATCTCCGAAACGTCGTTTTTTACGTTTTATATTTACTAGACGATGGATAATATCCAAGAAAATTTTGATTCAATTGTCTCTTCACCATCGTCAAGAAGTTTTAGATTTGATATACAAGGTAAATGAGATGGACAGGACATATAGCACGCGAGTGGGATGTGAGAAACGCGCCATATATATTAATATAAAAAAACTGGTGGAAGGAGAACATTCCAGAAATGCAGAGGACGTTTTGTGTGTGTGTCATTTCAGAGATGATATTCCAAACAATATACGCGAGTCAAATCCACACGCATGCAAGAAAAATAAATTCCTTGCACTTTTTTCTAAAATTAAAAGCCAAATTTCATTATCTTTAACCGCTTATTGTAAAATGAAAAAAAAAAATTCATAGTGTATGCTCAAATTTAAGTGTTACTGAAAAAAAAATACTATAAAGTCACATATTATTTCAAATTTGGTCCTGTAGCAGCTTGTATTTAACTCTGTACCCGTAAAAATTACGTCTTACGGTGGAGTTTAAAAGCCTGTCGTATGTGCGCGACGTGTACGCAGAACAGAGGAGACATGTCCTCCGGAGTAAATAAAATATAAAAGCTTCTAGTAACTAATTAACAAATAATTTCGCGGGGTCTGATTTACAAGTGATCTCGGGCCGGATGTGGCAAGCGGGTAACCAGTTTTATCACCCTGTTATGCACTTAGATTTTCGAAGTCTCTGCAACGAACCACAAGCGGTGCGCGGGCCACAAGGCGGCGAACTTTTGATGTTATTACCGAATGAACCGTCTTTGTTCTGCCACAGCGTGGGCGGTCCCCGTCTCATAGTACCAGAAGATCCTTGTCTTCGTCTTCTCCTTCCTGTCATAGATTTACAACTCGTGTATCTTTATTTGCGAAGTCAAACCGTCACATTAGAGACATGAGTACTCACTCAGTTACGACTGACAGCAAAAAGCTCTTGGTTCATATTGGTTAAGGAATATGACCGACTTTGTCTAAACTGGGTGATGTGTTTATGGGTCTTCCGGTCTGGTCGGTTTCTCAGAAAGGAAGACGAAACTCTCGTCAAACCCCACCTACTCGTAGCTTAAAGCTTAATCCTACTTCGTGGAGTTTAAAACTGTGAAGTCGAATTTGTTAATTTTTGTGATGTGACAACATTTTACTCGTCATTGAAAGATTTCTCACATTGCAAAATTTACTATTCTAGCTGGGTTCATGTAAAATATTTTTTTCCCGTTGTGGTTTGTAAACAGATTCTCGAACTTCTTGTGCATTGAAATCTCCCAGAGATGTATGTGTTTTAGGGAATTTATAGAATTCACGTTGTAATTTGTCATAAAAGCTATCTTTCGTATCGTAACTTTTATCCTATGCAAATTCAGAATATCACATCATCATCTTCTTGGAATCACATGCTGTTTTTTTATCTAACGAATTCCAGCCTCTTACAGCCGTCTGTGATGGTTGGTAACTTTCCTATATCCTGGGGTGAATGTTTAATTCCCTCCTTCCATCTGAGGTCCTGTACTGTCTCTAAATCTAACTTAAAATTTGTTACTTCTCTTGCAACTGCTTTCAAAGAACCGGGTTTTCGGACACTCTTAGAATTTCATGTCCACTTTCTGTTTCCTTATTTTCTTCCAGAATCTGTCCACGTCCCAAGCCCTGCTCAAAATTTCGTAACATCCCTTTTTATATATATATATATATTTTTTTTACTGTGAGAAGTTGTTAGCTCCCTGTTCAACCTCCGAACTGAGGACAACCCTTGTCGGCTGTTCTTGACAGCTCATAGAGAACATTCCCTCAGCGACTTTTTATTTCTGGAAGGCAAGCTGAGGACGCGCTGGCCCTGATTTTGACAGGGTTCTCGTATGAAGAACATGTCCCTCGCGAACACCCAGGAAGTGTTGTTGAAAGTGGAAGACCATCAGTTTCTTTTTCGTACGTTTAGTTCCCCGAAGCGAAGTTTGGGAGTGCCTTAATTAAGTGTAAAATCATTATTCGCACAAAGTTTTCTCCCATGATTTAACTTGTAGGTGCAAGCAACATTTTTGCACTCTGTTAATTTATTTATTTTTATTTTTATTTTTATTGTAGGTCGCGGAGGTCTGACAAGTTGTCTTAATGTTAACGGAGGAATAATATAATATTGGCCGAATATTATACCGGGCGTTTAATTCATTTTCGCCGGGTTCATTGTGGATCTGGGCACTTTGCTGGGAGCTTAGTAAGCGCAGGAACGAGTGACTCTCTCTCTCTCTCTCTCTGATGCTTTATTTGTACGAAAGAGATTAATAACCCTCTACTCGGATTATGACAAGAATTGACTTTCTCGTACTTGAAATTCCACAGCCATGTTCCGCAATGTTTTTCTTTCTGTGTGTCATGTGCAAACTAATTAGTTATGAGCCCCATGCGGGGAATGACTTCGAAGTAAACGGTTCAGAGGTAACCTTCTACCAGGTTAGTTCCTGCTTAATTACACTATCAGTAAACTGCTTGGTGTTTTATCTATGAGGACCGGTGAAAATCTTAAAAAAAAAATTTGTATACCACAATATTCTTATTGCTGTGAACACAAATTTCCTTAATTGTATCATTCTGTATTTTTCAGATGATAATGTTGCGTCATACTGTGATGATTATAATTGTTTAATTTTAACCGTCTAATCACAATAAAATATTTTATTAAATATTAAAATATTATTATTACAATTAACATTTAATATTTAAAATATTTAAAATATATTAAAATGATGCTCTTCGTTTTACAATTAGAGCATAATTTTTTTCACGACATGTTTCGGTTTTCAATGAACCATCTTCAGGTGTATAATCATTATAAATTTAAATGTAATAATAATGCATTTAGAATATTACATTTAAATTTATATTGATTATACACCTGAAGATGGTTCATTGAAAACCGAAACATGTCGTGAAAAAAATGATGCTCAAATTGTAAATCGAAGAGCATCATTTTAATATATTTTAAATATTTTAAATATTAAATGTTAATTGTAATAATAATATTTTAATATTTAATAAAATATTTTATTGTGATTAGACGGTTAAAATTAAACAATTCTGTATTTTATTAAAGGACGGCAGCATAACATTAACCAATTTGTCTTATGTTCGTAATATAAATAATTTCAGACGCATCCCAACTTCTATAACAAGCTTTCCCGTCACTTCGTTGTAAAATTGCACACATTTTAAATTGAAAGTTACATATCGCGTGCCCTGATGATTACTTACGATGGACTATAATTTAAGTTGGAGGATGTGACGGGAGGCTGGAGGAGTCTGAGTGATGAGGAGCTTAATAATTAATAGCTGCTAATTACCAGGTATTATTATTGAATACGAAGATTAAGTCAAGAAGGATGAGATGGGTGGGATATGTAGCATGCGTGCGACAGCTAAAGGCAAAAAGTCCTCTTGAGAGGTGTATGCGTCAATGGGAGATAATATTAAAGCGGATCTTAAAGAAATATATTGACTGTGGACAAAATTCACTTTTCTCGTTTAATTAAACGCTGACATTTTGGGGGAGGTTTAGTGATTATGAACTGGTCTGCTCCATTGAGGTAGCTACAGATGAGATTCGCTGTGATTGGCCATCACGGTCGCCTGGTGCTTGATGTTCTAGCCTTGTCCTCGAAGGGTTCTGGGTTCTGTCCGTAAATTCTATCACTAATCCTGAAATAATGTCGCCACCAGCCAGTAGCTTGAAGTAGAGACTGGAGTTTTCTTTCAAAACGTCTTGAAATGCCGATATGTTCTGACAATCGACAGTGCCCAACACAAAATCGATATGATTACTTGTTTCGATTACAGTGCCCTTGCCTGTTCTAATCGTCTTCACTTCGCATTCAATCTGGCAGCTGCATGTGGATTAATGCTTTTCTCGGTGAGTACATTTAATTCCATATTATGTAAAACACATTTTATTAGTCCATTAGTTGGCATTTTAGAATTAACCATTAGGAATCATATTACCAGACACGTTAGTCGCTGCTACCATTTGTGGAATACAAATTGCACACAGCGAAGCGTCCTTTACGTGTACTTGTTTGTCATTAATTTTATAGCTGGTGTTATTAATGGTTCGTAGTTGAGGCGGCCGCCTCTGAGGCACTGTCTGGACGCAGGACATTAGCCTTACAAAGTCAGCCATTCTGGCACTTCGTAATTATAAATTCAAAGAGAAAATGATCGTGGTATTTACTGGCCCAAATGTTTGTTCAAACCGTATTTTTATGCATATGTCATTTGCAACCTCGATGGACCTGGCTGAAGGACCATCTCTTAATTCGCTGTTTACGCTGAAACCAGAAAAATTTCTCATTTGCCTTGTAGGCACACGAATACCAACATTGTCCTAAAAAATGTCAGTTTTTTTCCCCCTAAAAAGTATTTCTAACAGAGCATCGAGATATCGTCCCCTGGAATTAAGCGTTGAAAGTTCAAAATGAAATCGCTTAGGACAGAGTCCGGTGGCGGGATTTTGTGAACACGGTGATGAACATCCGGATTCCATAAATAACGTGAGTTATTGAGAGTTAAAATTAAATAATAAATATGAAATATAAAACTCGAACAACCGTCAATGACACTAAGTGGGTAATTTTGTTTAAACTATTAAAGTCAATCGATGTAAGATTATTTAATACGACCGAGTCATACGCTAGTTTTGACTTCAATTAAGGCATTATATAAAACAATAAGACAGTTTAGAGGAGAGAATTTACAAGTAGTGTAACGAGTAAGCCCTGGGAATGCACATTATTATCTTAGCAATTAAAATGCAATTTGCTATCAAACATGACACCGTCTTTTGTACAGTCCTTACGCAAAATTGAACCATCACTGGCATAGTAATTATGTGTGAAATATACAGTTTTATTTATCTGAAAATCAAGTTCCACGCCACCATCTGCCGAATCTGTATCAGGTTGAGAACATTTGCATTATTCAACAGACGTTATGTCTCGATATATTTTCAGGTCAAATAATTCATTTCAGCAGAAAGGTTGTTAATAAAGGCGTTCAGTAAGAGAGGTCCCAAGGTAGAGTTTTGTGGTCCTCCAGATAACACAGAGCAAGGAGAATGATACTTCCCTAAGATGCGAACAAACAAATATAAATTTGGTTTCATTTAACGTAAAGTAGACGCAATCTAATTAATTATTTAGTGTTCTGTCTGACGACAGGTCCATATGAACAGGATCCTTCCATCCTTTTCTCGGACTGGGACCTGTTCATATACGTTCTTGGCAGATGATCCAGAAGTGGTTTGCCATTGCCTTCTTCTGTGTGTGAATGGAGTAATTGTTGGGATGCCACGGAGGAAAACTCCGTGTTGCCTACATCACGGCCTTGCCCAACACAAGTTATAAATTCGGGCACCGCCGGGAATCGAACCCGAGACCCCCCAGGATTACAAGGCCAGCGTTCTACCCGCTAGACAAAGTAATTCCGATAATTATAGGAGCAACTGGAACTGTCTCCAAGTCACTCAAGAAATATTTGGCCAACGTCCAGGGCGAACACGACATCGGGGAACTTCAGAAAATCGCCTTTCTAGGAACATTATTCATCGTTCGGAAGACGCTTATGCAAAATATATAATGCCTCACGTGAAATCTGTTTAATGCATGGAACACGTATTAAAATACAAAATTTATTTCAGAAATATCTGCTGCACTATGTACCTCAGGGACAAGGTCTGTCTCGGGTACATAGAAGCAAATACATAGTAAAACGGTGAATAGATGGAATAATAATAATAATAATGATATTGATAATAATATTTCACTGGTGTTTTCACAGACCTGTAGGGGCAGTGCATTAAGTGTTAACTTTAGAGAGCTTTCCATCCCAACAAAAACCCACATGTTAGCAAACGTTAGAACACGTCGAGAAGCTGTCGGTATAGCAGACTTCTTCCGTACCGAACACCGCTTTGGGTTCAATGACCTCCTTTCCCCTACCTCTCAGGTACCATTTTTTGAAAAATTCGTCGTGAAGCCAACTCTGGCCGCCCGTATCTTCAGCTTACGAGGCAAGAACCAAGTTCTGAGACAGCATTTGGACAGAGTTTATCTCGCTCAGTGTCCAGTTACGAGCTGGTGTGAACATGGTAATGAACTTCAGGTTTTTCAAGGACGCTTTTCCGTCAAGTGCTGAAAAATATGAGTGCTATAATCGCTCTCCACGCACGCCTACCAGAGATTCGTTTTACAGTTACGCGAATTGGAAATACGATTCTGTGGAAAACATCGCTCCTTTTAACTACGTTGTTCTTCTGGGTTGTGACGCCATGTAGACTCGTAGGTAGACTCAAACATTTCGGAGGAACATACACTTTTTAGCCCTGAAGATGGAGGCAGTATGTTTCTCCGAAACGGTATCTACACCGCCACCTTGACGGCTGTGAGAACACCGATTCTCCTGTTGTCCTCCTCAAACTTTGAGGAATTTAGAATTTTCCCGAGATTGTCTTCTGCACTAGAAACACGTCATATTACACTCGTTTTTTACGCTTGTTCTGATTGAACCAAACCAACGATGAGATAAGAGCAAACACGTGTTTGTGAAGGGATGGCTTTTCTGTAGTGTGAAAAGCCGCTCAAAGTACTGAAATGCAGGGATCCTTTCATATACCCTAATTAATTATCAAATTAACTTCAAAAGTGGATTCTTTAAAAAAAATCTTCGTTGAAAACGAAGTCCCTGCTCTTGCAGAGAATGGGTTTTAATTTGTGGTGTTGTATGCTAGGGGCAGGCTACTCCATTCACTGTCCGGTTCCTATAAACCTAGCCCCAACCACCCAATTGGCACATTCATCGCCCTGATGACGGAGGCAGTATGACCTCTGAAACGTTGGTTAACATCGACCAGACTACACAGCGCAACAACCCAGAAGACAGAAACCTTCATACTCATCGCCCTGATGATGGAGGCAGTATGACCTCTGAAACGTTGGTTAACATCGACCAGACTACACAGCGCAACAACCCAGAAGACAGAAATCTTCATACTCATCGCCCTGATGACGGAGGCAGTATGACCTCTGAAACGTTGGTAAACATCGACGAGACTACACAGCGCAACAACCCAGAAGACAGAAATCTTCATACTCATCGCCCTGATGACGGAGGCAGTATGACCTCTGAAACGTTGGTAAACATCGACGAGACTACACGACGCAACAACCCAGAAGACAGAAATCTTCATACTCATCGCCCTGATGACGGAGGCAGTATGACCTCTGAAACGTTGGTAAACATCTACCAGACTACACAGCGCAATAACCCAGAAGACAGAAATCTTCATACTCTGATGACGGAGGCAGTATGACCTCTGAAACGTTGGTAAACATCTACCAGACTACACAGCGCAATAACCCAGAAGACAGAAATCTTCATACTCTGATGACGGAGGCAGTATGACCTCTGAAACGTTGGTTAACATCGACCAGACTTCACAGCGCAACAACCCAGAAGACAGAAATCTTCATACTCTGATGACGGAGGCAGTATGACCTCTGAAACGTTGGTAAACATCTACCAGACTACACAGCGCAACAACCCAGAAGACAGAAATCTTCATACTCATCGCCCTGATGATGGAGGCAGTATGACCTCTGAAACGTTGGTTAACATCGACCAGACTACACAGCGCAACAACCCAGAAGACAGAAATCTTCATACTCTGATGACGGAGGCAGTATGACCTCTGAAACGTTGGTTAACATCGACCAGACTACACAGCGCAACAACCCAGAAGACGGAAATCTTCATACTCATCGCCCTGATGATGGAGGCAGTATGACGTCTGAAACGTTGGTTAACATCGATCAGACTACACAGCGCAACAACCCAGAAGACAGAAATCTGCATACTCATCGTTGTGAAAACCTCAAATCTTACATCGAATTACTGACGCACTTAGAACTCGACCTACTACAGGGCAATGTTTTCTCAACTGGAATACATCGGTTTCTAGCCAAAGATTCACAACAGCCTTCAGACTTCCGCAATGGTCTGTACTGCCAAGGTCAAAGCTTACCTCCTGGGTAAGAAACAGTAGTTGGCCACTCGGTCTGTCCGGTAGCGTCGGTAGGCTGTCTACTGTCTGTTACGAAAACATCGTCATAACAAACCGCTGCAGAATTTTTAATTGAAATGAAGAAAGGGAATCAGAAACACAATTTGTTGATAACAAGAATTAGGCGATTCTACGGAATATTCATCGCAGGATTCCTTAAGGGAAAAGTTCAATAGGAAGACCTAGATGTAGATGGGAGGATAATATTAATATAGATCTCGCTCAGGATATGGTTCAAAGGCGTGTTTTTATGAACACGTTGATGAGCCTTAGAGTTTCATAAAAGGCGATAATTTCTTAAATAACTGTGGCTACTGTTAAATTCTCAAAAAATCATTTTTATTCATTTAAACTTCTTCATCTTATGCCGCGTGTCTCTGTTTCATGGACCTCGTCGTCACTTGTTCCGAATAAACGAAATCAAACAGCATCCGAACTGCCACAGCACTGACATGTTCACGGATGCATTTGAATAGACTGAACTTAAATGCTCGTCAGATCTAAAACTTCTTGACGATGGTGAAGAGTCAATTGAATAAAAATTTTCTTGGATATTATCCATCGTGTAGTAAATATAAAACGTAAGACGACGTTTCGGAGATGGGACTCTATCTCCGTCTTCAGGTTCCTACACAGTTGGGCCCACTAGATAGAGTTAATCCCTATCTCCGGACCTCTTGGATATTATCCATCGTCTAGTAAATATAAAACGTAAAACGACGTTTCGGAGATGGGACTCTATCTCCGTCTTCCTGTTCCTACACAGTTGGGCCCACTAGATAGAGCTAATCCCTATCTCCGGACTTCTTGAATATTATCCATCGTCTAGTAAATATAAAACGTAAAACGACGTTTCGGAGATGGGACTCTATCTCCGTCTTCAGGTTCCTACACAGTTGGGCCCACTAGATAGAGCTAATCCCTATCTCCGAAACGTCGTTTTTTACGTTTTATATTTACTAGACGATGGATAATATCCAAGAAAATTTTTATTCAATTAAATGCACGTGTTTCGAAAAAGTCTCAGACCGTACACGACCCTGGAAACAATAGAGCCGAGCGGGTTAGCTCAGTGGCATTCGTCTGTACCAAGAACAGTTCACAGACGTGATGGTTCGTCTTTGAAGTCCGTCTGCATCCTAGTTCGCGAAGGGTGCAAAGACAGATGTCTTCTAGGTTGTTTGACGTTTCAGAGATGCGTGTTGCCTCGTCGCCATGATGACGTAGGCAGCAGGCACCTCCGAAACGTCTGTAAATTTTTACCAGGCGCCACAAGAACCCAGACTGTTTTCCGACAGAATGATTGGTTATTCTTATAGGTCGAGGACCTTTTCCGTCCTTACTACGACGCAGAAGTTGGGATGAACCCTCTCTGGAGGGTTCTGATAGCCGGAAACACTGACGTAGTACTCTGAAGATGCAAAGAGAGGGCGAGAGGGTGAACCAGACACAACTGAGAGGATTTGCCAGGGGTTGGCAGTCCTGATCGGAGACTGCAGTCGGAGGTTAGGGATGAACTGATGTGGTCTACGTGCTCTTTTACAAGGAAGCAAGCGAGGACTTGAGGAATCGGTGACACACACACAGCGGCCAGGCTGAAATCCATCTCCAGTTCAAAAGTAAGTTAAATGATTCTGTATTTTTGTTTCTTATAAGTTGGATTTATTCGTGATTTATGAATTGGTGTGCCCTCCGCTGAAAGAACAATGTATGTAAGAATATAAATGAAATCAGTTGGTTTTCAAGGTCAGGATAACAGGAACGCGTGGTTGGTGCCCTCCTCCGACCGGTTTCAGAGACAGAATCGGCGAACACTGGTTCTCGGGAAGTATATGAAGTACGAAACACCAGCAAAAGAATTCTGAGCACCTGAAAAGATATAGACAGTGCCTCTAATTAGATACGTAAATCTGTTGACGAGATACATTTGTCTGTACAATTCAGATCATAGGACGACTTTGAGATTCGTTTTCAATAAGTGACACTCCGATTTTGACTGAAATTTAATAAAATAGTATAATTGCGTCATATTGTGAATCAAATATTAAATTAATTATTCGGTTTTGTCCGTCTAATCACAATTATATTTAAAATTTTACAAATAAGATAATTAAAATATCATTTTATGTTCCACATCGAATAATCGATTTACATTTGGAACATTTTTACAACATGTTTCGGTTTCATCGAACCATCTTCAGGTGTAAAATTATATCAACAAACTTAAAACTCTGGATATGAACATCACCAGAAAACATCACCAAAAAGCTACACAACAGAAATTGTAATTGAGTTTTAAGTTTGTTGATATAATTTTACACCTGAAGATGGTTCGATGAAACCGAAACTTGTTGTAAAAATGTTCCAAATGTAAATCGATTATTCGATGTGGGACATAAAATGATATTTTAATTATCTTATTTGTAAATTTTAATTATAATTGTGATTAGACGGACAAAACCGAATAATTAATTGAAATTTAATACAGCAGTTCAACATCCAAAGCTTACTAAGGCATGTCAGCTCGTAATTTCATTAATGTGTGCACTTATTTTTCGAGAAAATTAGTGGTCAGTACTCCTACGTACTCTTTGGAGGTTTTGGAACACACGACTTGCCGCTCAAAATATCCTCATTTGAGGACGTAACTTAAATTAATTTTCTTATAAATTTTGCCTCGATTTAATATTGAATCATGAACAATACAGTGTTTTTTTATACATAATTTGGCATAAAGATTGATGGTTCGTCTATTTTTAAGGTATTATATTATTCTTCGACTTTAATACGTAATTTTGTACGAATATCACAGTAACTTTCTGTAGTCATGTCCGTCTATCGTATTAAAAACGCTAAGTGGTTGACGAAGTAACTGCGTCCGTCCTGTGAGCTGTCTGTCCACTGATTGACGCAGACACAAGAAACTAATTGCCCTGAAATGCCGAATTTTTGATCTGAAAAGGTCGTGTCCATTGATCACATTACAGCGAGTATGTTGTCAGGAGACTGGTAACAGTCTCGGAGAAGTCAAGCAAACAGCCGACGAAACAGGATCTGGGAACAATCAGCTACAAATATGACTGGAAGGGACAGATGGATCGGGGCGAACAAATCAGAGAGGATAAGATGGACTCGGCGTGCAGCACGCAATAGTACGAATTGGAAATTCATTGAAAATTTAGTCGGAAAACCTAAAAAGAAGAGAATACTTAAAAAAACCCAGATATTAACATTTGTCTTAAAGAAATAGTGTGTGTGGCTGTAAACTATATTTAATCTTTGGGTTCAATAAAGTACGTATAATTTACTTAACAGCTGAGCGCGTTTTGGCTTATCAGGAACAAGAGACAGTTGATAATGCCCAAAATATTAGCTAAAAATATTACAATACACGATCGTACATATCTTTTATAGAATATTCTTTGTAATAAAATTAGTTTATTATACTTTGGCAACGAAGATAAATTAAAAACAACTTTAAGATAACTTTAGTATCACTTGCAAAATTATGGACCGGTATATTTGCATAATGGAAGTTTAATGACTTAAACTCTTCACCAGAAATTACGAAGGAAATTAAATTCATGAGAGAAATGTTGAGTGAATGAGACCTAAGAATAAATGGGAGGATAATATTAAAATGAGTCTTGAAGATATAGGATGTATGTGCACTGGATTATCTGATTCAGAAAAGAAAAGGTGAAGGGAAGGTCTTGTGTGAACACGATAATTATCCTGTGTGTTCCTTAAAGACGGGTAATTTTCTGACCAGCTCACCTACTATCAGTTCACCAGAAAGCCCTGCTTTATGTAGGTACCGATTAATTGTCTTCGCTAAGCGTACTTCAACAGTTTAAAAAATCTGAACCGGTTTTCTATTCCAGGTTTTCCAAAAAGATGTATGTACGAAAGGTTAATATTCCGTATTGTAATGTGTATGTACTTTTTGGGAGACACTAATTTTATTTTACTTCAAACGTGTACCGAAATTTATGTTCAGTTTGATTTTGTGTGCCGGTAAATATTTAGCAAGATGCAAACGATTTAGGTGAAAATAAGAGACAAATTAACCATCGTATTTCTTCAGGCACACTTAAATTTCGTCAGCTGCTTGAAGAGGTGAGAGTTTTTTGTTATGTCTTTTAAGTCTAAGCCTTTGATACTTAGAATTCCTGACATTCTCATAATTAATATCAGAATGATTTACGTAATAGACTGCACATATATTGAGACATAAAATGAAATTCGAATTAAAAACTTACAAAACGTAGCTAATTTACCGCCCGATTCGGTTGATTCGTTCTGCAAAGTCATTCTGGACTCATGATACTCTTGAGTTCTCGGCTCAGCGATGCGTGGTCTCTGTTGTGTCTGAAGGGGATTTTAGTTATGACGATTAATTAATTAATTAATTATAGTGTTTCTTAGAGATCGACTGCGAACTCCATATGTGCAGTAATGAACTACACCAAGCAAGCTACTCGATGTGTCTACACCAGTGATTCTGTAGTTTTTGTAGCTCGCGACAAACTCGTGTTTTTTTTTTTAAATTTATTTTGCAGCACGGATGAATTTGAACAGAGAATTCAAATTTGTAGTAGTATACGCATCTTAAGTAATTTTAATTATTGTATAAAAATTTAAAATTATCGTAAAACTTAAGGACGAAGTTATGATATAAACAAAAATTTAAAAAAACCTCAGCAAATGCAGTGGTTTCCAAATTTTATATTGTGATGCCCTCTGAGATTAGCAAAGATTTCATGGACCCCCCCCCTCCCTCCTTTTCAGCTTTGTGTGTGCGCGCGCATGTGTGTAAAGAACGCCTCAGTGTTCATTTTTTTTTACATTAAATACAATTTTAGGTTTTTGTCAGTTAATAAAATTTACCAAGATTTGTTAAATATTATTTAAATTATTCGTGTGTATTATTAATCGAAATTGTATTTGCAATAAGTTTAAATGAAAGTTTAGTACAGGGCACGGGCCACATTGAAGTCTTTTCGCGTACCTGCCTTAGGTTAAGTTCGTAATGTAGGAGCTTATCAGCTACCGCAAACATTAACCATCTGTTTGATTCTAAACGTTCTATCCGCATTCCCCAATGGACGTGTTTGGTTTTATGTTCCCAAGGTTTTTAATTTAAATATTTTCCACTTGTTTTATTCATATTTACTCGGAATCCCAAAAGAAATATGGACTTATGTATAGCCATTTTATTTTCGAGAACATAATTGCCTGAGTTACGGATAATAATTTCATATTAATTATTAAATTAAAATTAAATCATTTGGTTATTCCGTCAAATCACAATGTATTTAAAATAAGATAATTAAAATAATTAAAATATCATTCTGTGTTCCATATCGAATAATCGATCGATTATTCGATATGGAACACAGACTGATATTTTAATTATTTTAATTATCTTATTTTAAATACATTGTGATTTGACGGAATAACCAAATGATTTAATTTTAATTTAATAAATCACAATATGACTCTTGGCAAAAACTTGCTCACACCGGGCGAGACCACAGGTCTATAACGTAAATTCGTTAAATGAAGCTTTTAAATACGAAATAACGCTGCTTCTGGTGATAACCCTCATGACTGATTTTCTGTCATGTCACAGCCACTGGCATCGTCATGACGTCTGTAACTCGATGACGGGAAGTCCTGCCCTTTTGTTTGGTGACATGCTTTGTTCGAGATGTCGTTATTAGGAAGTATCGATCAAACCTGTTCCCTGAATGACCTCTTCAATTGGTTATGACGCACGTCGCAAAATCTGTTTCACCAAACCTAAAAATATGTTTTAGCGAGGTCTGTTTTACTAGGTCATTCGCTCTGTACAGGACATAACTTTACGTATTCATCGCAAATATGTTGTCATGAAACAGAAGCCAGAGGTATGAAAACTAAACGCATTTGAATAGTTTATATGATCAAGTTTATAATTTGTGCTATTTGAGTGTTAAAATATTAATGTGCCTGTTTCATTCATTGCAACACTAGTCAAGGATAGCAGACACTTCTGATACCCGAAATTTACATTGAAACGCGTTATATGTAAAAAAAATTGTGTTGCAGATATGATGGTAGTGGATGTACATTCTCTGCAATCTTTGTTTATTGAAATCCAAAAACACATTCCCGCGATATATCGAGGGATATATGGAAATGTCACGATATTTAATTTTTTTTAAATGTATTCCACGATTTCTCGTGGAGTTCGTGACGATGATTTGCGAAACGCTGGTATAGTCATTATAATTGCTTAACAATTAGCAGCTAATCGATACAGAACGTTAGAATATTCATTCTAATACTTTTCTTTAAAATTTAGAAATGAACAGGTATTTTGGAATGGAAAAATTTCTGTTGTGTCGCAGGTGAATGTCATTTTAATAATTGCTTCTGATTCTAGTCAAAGTATTTACGAAACAGTCACAGGCGATCTCAAAAATCCTTCGTTCGTTCCTCTTGATATTACAAATATAGAAGTTTACGAACTACCGCATTCCGCTTGCGTAAACAAACGTCTCTTTGTTTCAATGCATTTGTTCGTATTAGGGACTGTTAATCGCTGTTTTTACAACACACCTGCGTTGAACTAGTAACTTATCGTGGCGACCGCCAGGAACTGTTCTTACTCTCGACATCAAGTTCTTGCTTAGAGGTTTAAGGCTCGCAAACAGCCAAGAATTTCGCTGACATTGACTGCGAAGGAAATGAATATTTCCTGAGAAACTATCACGTGCCAGGTGAATAAGACTTAATTAACATTTATTATTTCTGTTGTGATTGTAACTGCAATTATAAACATAATTTTAATACTGAAGTCTGATACGTACATGTACACTCATTAAGGATTAACAAAGCGACAGGAGAGAATTAATCCTAAGGCTAATTATAATTCAACAGGCATTTCATTTGCGAACAGAGGATTATGATATTGAGTGATATTCATTTAAAGAATGTTGCTTTAAGCAATACTTACTAACTCAGTAGATCAGCGTAGTTCTTGATAAGCTGATAGTCACTCAGCTTGACGAGAAATTATCCGCCCTTTATGGAATCCGACTGTTCATTACAGTGTTCACAAGAGCCCATAACTGGTCTCGCTTCTGTATTAGATGATTTATTATTATTATTATTATTATTATTTATTATTTAGTTTTCTGTCTGACGACAGGTCCATATGAACAGAATCCTTCCATCCTTTTCTCGGACTGGGACCTGTTCATATACGTTCTTGGCAGATGATCCAGAAGTGGTTTGCCATTGCCTTCTTCTGTGTGTGAATGGAGTAATTGTTGGGATGCCACGGAGGAAAACTCCGTGTTGCCTAGACCACGGCCTTGCCCAACACAAGTTATAAATTCGGGCACCGCCGGGAATCGAACCCGAGACCCCCAGGATTACAAGGCCAGCGTTCTAACCGCTAGACCACCGTGGCTTATATTAGATGATTATAGTCAGAAAACTCGCATTATATTTAAGATTCGTTTTAACTTTATTAATCCATCTATGCCTGGGTCTTCTTAAGTGGTTTCTTTCTTTCATATTTTTCGACCCTAAATTTTCTTATGAATTTCTACCTTTTAGTTTCGTGAATCCGTAGTGAAAAGTGTTGATCGTGTTTCTTCATCCTGTAATTTTTTCCATACTTTTATTTTGTCTTGTATATACAAAAATCCTTTAACTTATTTTAATGACGTGTATTAACAGCGAAAAGTTTTGTCATCGGAAATAACAGAAACACAAAACCGAGTATCATTAAAAATCATCACGATAATAGTTTGTTTTTTTATTTTATCTTGGCACGAGAGTATTTCTGTTTATAATTTTAATTATCACCCAATTATCTGTGAGACAGCAAACGTTCAGGGCAAGAATAACATCAATGAAGCCGCTCCGTGGTATTTATCTTCGTAATGAACACGTTTTCACAGCCACTGACATCAGTAGACTTTTGTTATTCTAGTAAGGGAAATACTGGAATGGCAAAGTTAAAATTCTTCCTGACAATCACCACGCAGTGCATACATTGGGGAGTGGAGGTGTAGCTCCACGCATTGGTATTACCTTCACCAGATGAAGGTGAGACCTCAGTTCTCTGCTTTGTCTCCCGGTCAAAGAGATGTATTACAATTGATAGGAGGCTGGATGGGCCCCAGAGGCCCCATAGTCTGTCTGTGCTGAAAATTGAACCCGGGCCTTCCGGCTTGTAACCTAGTCACTACGTTGCAGTACTTAGCTGATCCGATTATAAAATTTCTGTGAGGAATATTTGTTTGTCAGATTAATATATTTTTATAAAAGTCACCAACATAAGATAATTTTAGGTTCTCATGGCAAAAATTTTTGTGAGTGGTCTTCTGGGATTTGGCGTACTTTTTTCCTGAAGATAGCAGCGTACAAACGAAGGTTGAATGCCTATAACTTAAAAAGGATAACTCTCGTTGCACTTCTAACATTTCGCATCTCAAAGATGTAATGCGAGGAGAATAGACTGGTTTTAAAAGCGATATATCTCGTTCATAACGTGGAAAGTGTTAAATGTTAGTGTATTCGAGTGAAATGATTAACAATAAAGTAATGTAATATTGAAGGTTTTTGACGATTGTGCATTGTCCAGAAAGTAGCTTGGTTTAACAAAGTAATATATTTATTTTTCCCGTTCTGAGGTACGTGATTAAGGCAATGGTTATTTTAAACGTCAGAGAAGCGTTTATAGAAAATTCTAATGACACCTGGATGATGAGTATATGAAAATTTGCACGTGATACGATTCCATTTCGCCAACGTCAGACGCCTCAAGGACGGTACTCGACGTAACAAAAGAAATTTAGCGACGGTGGAGGTGAATTGTGAAATGTCTGCTTACGCACTAACTCGATTGTACGCCAAAGAACAAACTTCTTGTCTAATAATACACCAGGCTCTCGCCTCTTGTCTAACTAACTGTATTACACACGGTGAAAGGAGTCGCCTATTGCATGTGCCCTATTACACAATTCTGATACATGACTACTGATGATTAATAACAGAGACGCGTATTCACTGAACAATGCACGAGAAGTTCAATCACTTCTTACGAACTTGAAGACTCTTTGTGAGCTGCAAATATCATTATGGAATGCCACTCTAAAATATTTCTCAATTGAAGTTTTACAAAGTTTATAAGACCATCACGTCATAACATATTTCTTACTTACGAAAAAAGAAACGTTAACATTTGATGATAAAAATTTGTAAACAGAACAGAGATAGAATTCGGTCGGCAAATGACCGAGCTACTCTACCAACCGATTTAGCAGTGCTCAGTTTAGCTGCTTTAAAATCTTCAAAGTCTTTGCTATGACCGCGAAGCGGTAGTACAGAATGGAAATAGTTTTGACTTGGCTGTTGTGACCGGGGGTCGTCGTGGTTTTTCTCAGTTATTCCAGACGTAGGGTAGGTCTCGTGTGTGTTGGTTTAAGTACTCCAGCCTCTTATCTGGTACGTGCCCTTTTGTAATAAAGTTTTATTTTTATTTTCACGATTTCCTACTACTGAAAATCTGTTGTCGGAAGTGAATTCGACATTCGATGACGCTTTAGAAGCTGGCATTATTCAGTATTCCGGTTATAATTTTACTAACATTTTTTATTTTAAGATCAGCGACGGTCGTTTCATTGCTCAGGTGATTAGTCACCGGGTCCTTCCTGCCGAGGCCCGGGTTTGAGCCCAGGTCAGTCTGTGTGGAATTTGTGGTCAGTATCACTCCACAGTTGCTTTATAGTCACTCATGTATTATATGGGGGATGGACAAAGGAGTCATTAGCGGTCCATTTCCACCGAGGCATTGTCCCTACCACCGCAAAAAAAGTTGACAGCGGTTGGGTTCGAATCTCAGATTTTTTTTTTAAATCAGCTATTACTTTTCCGAGATTAGCAATAGAGGAACTATTCGATTTTAATCTTTGTCGTAAATGTTGAAAAGAGAAATGGAAATTTGTCAGTGTTAACGACCAGTTTCCACAAGAGTGTACCCGATCTCAGAAATGTCTTTTAAATTATACTTCAAACCATGGACAGTGACATGGATTGAGACTGAAGATTTTGGTCTACCGGCGTTATCGCTGGAAAACACACCCGGGCAAGTCTCGGGTATGGAACTTAATCTGTGAGTATTCTCTGGTTCTTGGTGAAGCACCGAACAGAGTACAAACGTGAGCTCGGCTTTACGCTCCGAGTTGTCGCGACGCCGGGCGGTTTCCACCCCACAATATTTTTGCAAGCATCCCCACAGCATCCCTGTGTGCGTTCAATGCCACCCTCACGCACAGAAGTTTCGATCTTCCCCTCCCCTCCCCTCCCCCGTCTGGCGTGCATTGATCTCCTGCAGCCGAACCACCGAACGCAGCTTCCATCCTGAAACAAAATCAACCCTGGAATTACAGGCGACAGAAGTCTTTCTTCAGAAACTAATAGTCGCTCAGCTGGTCAAGGAAAGTATCATTTATACTCCAATGCTTTCCCAGGAACCCTTGCACTCGATATTTTCTAAAGCCAGATGAATCCAATCTACAATTTGTAGCGGACCATTACAATGTTGCTGAATTTTTCTAGTTGTAATTATAATTTTATTAACTTGAATCAAAATTCGATTATGATTTTTTTGATAAATACAGAAAGTCAGTATTGACAGAAGTCTGTTGCAAAATTCTACCACTGGGAATTATAAGGTAAACCATGTTATAACTTTTTGTAGTTCTGAGTTATTCTTTACAGTTTACGTGACTATTCGGAGACGTTATTGATCTTGGCTTAATGGTAAATTTCCTGATCTGCCCACAACTCCTATTGCTACCACATGTTATGGTCCGCTGAATACATCTGTACCATCGGGTCCGGAGGCTGACCAATGACAAAAAATTAGATACGTAAGTTACTAGCAGTAGCTTCCGTTTGAAATGACCAATTCGGGACAAGAATAGGTTAGCAGGCAATTTCTACAATCTTACAGGCCGATCGAGTTGCAAACAGTGGCTTGCATTCGAACGGATATAACTTAATTCAACGTCACTTTGTTCTTCCCACTCATTAGAACGCTGTGGATTTAATCGCTTAAAGTGTGTTACTAACTGTAATGAAGTAAGTGTAATAAGAATAAATGGACAGTTGTTTAATTAGATCAAGGATATTTGTAAGTGAACGCCACATGTGCAACTGCAGAGAACAGCGAATCATTTTACCTGAATATCATCGGTAAGAAAACGGTGTTTTACGCGGTTTATTCGTGTTACTCCCAACGCTTGCTGTGACTTCGGAATCCTCAGTCTTTATAATTCCTCGTCATTGGTGCGATCTCGCCGACGGAGCCACGATTATCCTCTGTCGCCCAACTATTATCATCTCATAACAGGTTCGAATCCCGGCGGTGCCCGAATTTATAACTTGTGTTGGGCAAGGCCGTGGTCTAGGCAACACGGAGTTTTCCTCCGGGGGCTTCCCCTGTTTCTCCGTGGCATCCCAACAATTACTCCATTCACACACAGAAGAAGGCAATGGCAAACCACTTCTGGATCATCTGCCAAGAACGTATATGAACAGGTCCCAGTCCGAGAAAAGGATGGAAGGATCCTGTTCATATGGACCTGTCGTCAGACAGAACACTAAACAAATAAAATAAACCCAACATCCATTGCTCATTATCTGTGCCTAATTTAATTTGTTTATTGACCCACAGATATTTTCTCAATTTTTTTATATTTCCTTGATTAATCTCAAACACTTGCAGACGACAGCAAGCCCGGCTACATTTCCCCATTAACTTTCAATTTAATTTTAATTATTTATATTCCCGTTTATTTCTAGTTCGCCCAAATGGCCTCTTTCATTGAGATTATTCTACTAAATTTTATATGCATTTTTCATTTCCCTCATTCGTGCTACATGCTTCATAATATTTACTTTGATCATTCGATTAATATTTAGTGAAAAAAATACAGATTATGAAGTTCTCCGTTATGTGCTTGTCTCCAGTTTTATGCTATTTTCTGTGTTACGACTAAATATTCTACTTAATACACACGTCTAGTTCTCGTCATGATACATTTTATTTATAATGGTATTCAATTGCAATTGAATTCTCGTGGCATTGTTTGTGCCGTACTGCGAAACAGTAAGAATTCGTTTAAACTTGTTCATTACGCGAAAATGAATGTGTTTCGTGAAGTCAATTGCGCACTTAATAATTTTATTACAATTTCTTGGATAGATTTTTAGAAGTCATCTGAAACTTTTAAAGATTCGAATAAAACTCACTTTCCCCCCCCCCCCCCATATGTATTTGTCAGATTCTTTTCTATTTGGACCAAGTCGAAACATGTTTGGACAGAACAATTCAAACGGATTATAATTACGTAAGCTTTAAGTTTATCACTGCGTAGTGCTGTTGCCACAGACATTTTCAAACACCTCAGCAGTAAATGTAATGTTTAGTAAGTACTGCCATTACTTAATGCGTTTTACACTTCGGCATTACAAAACCTGGGGCTCCCCTCTTTCCGGGCCCCCCAGTGTGGCGGACTGCCTCCTGCGATCCGATCCGTCATTGGCGTCGCGACGCGGCGGCTTCAACCTCGAGTGTGGGTGGGGGTGTTTTCCTGCAAGTACACACAGCAACCAGCTGACGGGAATTGTCTGAAGGCTTGCAGGAACGAGGAGTAACTTGCAAAGTGACTCTCCGAAAAGTATACAACCCTCTTAACAGCAAATCGTAAACAGGAAGATGCAACATTCTCCTGTGGTTAGCAACTATTAAATTTCATTTGTTTGTATTCTTCTGCGTGGTCTTTTACACGAATTGCGCTCAAGCCTGTTCCGACCTCGCTCCATCGCTGGAATTCTTGCTTAAGAGAAAGTTTTAACGTCAGTTACTGAGCGTTCGTAAAATATTTATTTGGAACAGGACAATTCTTGAGAAGCTGACAGTTGATCATCAGACCTAGAAATTACATTTTCCTTAGTGAAACGCGGTGTACAATGACCCACATGCTGGACCCCTGTCCTGAACAGCAAAGAACCGCAGACGCTCTGTTCTAAGACGCAATTTAGTGTTGTCTTTCGATTTAATCCGATTCCATTTCAAAGTCTTAAGTGAGTTAACCGTTGTTCAGTGCAGTCTTCTGTTCATTCATTTAGGCTACTTTTTAATATATCTTCAGATTTAATTGTATCAAATTTGGTGCATCATTTGATGGTATGTAGCAGCTTAAATTTTCCTGCTTGCGTTTTACGTAAATTTATGTTTTTGATAAATTTTTCCAGTCTAATAACCTTCTGTTTTATTGTGCCAAATTCCGAGTTGGTTTCTAAACATTGCCACTGCTACAACCATCACATATCACAATCATCATCACTGTATTGATTATTTGGAAATTAAATTTTTTATGAAATAATTTTGGTTAAGAAGCTGCTGAGATCATGGAGTAACGGTTAATTGCATCCATGGAACTCTAAAGTAAACGGACAGCTTCTCGAGTTTATTAATAGCTCTGTGTTCCTCGTTGGTGTCCTCATACCGTGTACAGTCCCCCCCCCCCATCACGGTGAGCACTTTTTAAAGCCCGGATTTACGCATTTCAAGGATTCATAAATTTTAAAGGCATGCGGATACGATAAACTGTAAAATGAGGGAATTTATAGGCTTTAGTATGTAAACGTAATAGTTTTTATGCAGTATTCACATATAATGGGCTTCTTAGTGGAATGCAGTAGATTGTAAAATGAGCGTATTTAAGCTTGTTATATGACAAAATTGGTGAACTCGCGAGCTTTAAAGGCACTCAGTGAACTGTATACATAAAAAAACAAAACAATGTTGCGTCTTGGAAGGCGGTGGTCGGTACTGGCCGTGGGTCTACTACGAGCGGCGGATGCGCGCCTCTCTAACCATCCCCACAGCCGTGACCATGGAGGAGGTCATGTTCGCTCAGAGAGGGAAAGTCTGGGTCGTGCCTCTCACGAGATGCCAGCCTCCTTATTTCATCTCTGATGCTGCTGTTGCTTTGGGGGGGAGGGGGGGGGGCGAGGTCAAAGTCAACGAAAGAGAACTTCATTTGTTATTCCTGTGTCTTATGCAACCTCCTGTTTTCACTCTCTGTCTCTCTCTAAGCACGAAAAACGATATCAAAACCGCGGTATAATTTCAAAGACACGTCCAAATGCTGAACGGCGTTGCGTCCAGTTCTGACTCCCACAACCTGTTACCTTAAGATCCATTTTAATATTATCTTCCTATCTGTAGTAACCCACATTTTCTCGTCTCTTCATATTTACTCATTACAAATTTTTCTGTATGCTTCCTTCTACGTATGGTCAATGCGTACAACATAGATTGGTCATCTTTCCCTTTTTGATATAATTACCCTAACAATAATTACGTCAATTTTATCCGGCTTTAGACACTCCCAATCTATTTGTATCCTTAAGGATGGGAAGCATTCAAGATTTTTACCAATATAAAATTATATATTTTAATTCGTGTTTATATAATCTTGAGACTAAATATTTGAACTCAGGTCGTGTGTGATATTTGATTTTGTTCTGTGTTTTTACGGCGAGGATGTTCCTACTCTGAAGGTTGAACACCATTCCCTTTCTGATCTCCGCCTCCGTTACATATCTACAGTCATTCTTCCTCATCTAACGTTCAAGTTACATCGTCAAGTTTCCCACACTGCGAAAAAACCTCATAGATTAGATATTTAAAAATGAGGCTGTAATTTTTTGTCTGAAGTTGTACTGTTTTATTGAGAGTTGTGGCACAGTTCTATATTAGCAAATGCTACTGAAGAAAGTAGTTTGTCGGAATCAGATCTAGAATTTTCCGAGAGTAGTTCGTCTTACGGTTAGAAGTGGAATGAAATGGCAGTTTCTGAGAAATAACTACGTTGAAGCGAGGTAAATCTGATCTGGTTTAACGAACTGTCTTCCTTACTGCCAAATTTTCGTTTTATCAGCCACCGGCATTTAAATTCCACTTTAATAAACGTCCATGGAACAGAGATGTCGAGAACTCGTATCCCTTTTACGGAACTCGCTGATATATTAAAGTGTTCGCAAGAGCAGCCTCTGGTTCGTGTCGACAGTCATTTGAATCCATTTCATATTTTTATATCGTGTTTTTGTAAGATTACCTTCAACGATTTCTTCTCATTTTCTCTTATATATCCAAATTTGCATAATATTTGTGATAAATGCTGTATGCATTTATTAATTGTATCATTATCCGCAATGATCATTTTATCCTCAGTGATCTGAAGAATGTACTCTGAAATCAAAGAATGTTAAGTTCACAGCCAGCAAATTGAGTGTAACGTTTTAATTGGGTTTACCTCGCTGAGGATGGTGTCCGTTGATGGTCTCTTGTGAACGTGGTGATGTTACCTTTGGGCTTCATGAAATATGACGGAGAAATTTTGTATGGCTGAGCGACTGTTGTGTTCAGAAGAATGATTCTGCTCCGTGGACTTAGTCATGGCTGCTGTGGGAGACTGGGGTAAGGATGCTGTGGGGGACGGGGGTGATCTCTTAAAACTAGGCGCGGCAAGAGGGAAGATAAGGGTTCCCAAGACGCTCCTAAAAGATCTTTAAGAAAACGCACCGACAGACCGACACCCCATTTGGTGGTGGGCGGGCTCAAGGCGAGGGGAGGAAGTAGCCGTCTAAATGAATGAATTAGTGACTTCTGTGCTAATGGTGGGAACGTCGTGGCAGCGGATACGTGGGGGTCAGTGCCAGACGAGAAGGAAGATAAAACGAAAGAGAAGAGAAGGAACCAAGAGGGATGAAGGGACCTGATCGATGTACAGAGGCGGGTGGAAAAGAAATTCGATAGCTCTTTGGGGTGGGAGGGCCCTACCAGCGTGTCTAATCCAACTTGTCCGAGGATGATCTTCGAAAAGAATAAGATTGAGCGTGGAAATTTAGATAATTTATTTTGAGTCAGAGGACTGGGTTCAAAGTCACTTTTAGTCCGGCTTTATTTCGTTTCTTCTGATTTTTCTTCTCGATAAACTAAACATTGAAACATAACTCTGAGAGCGGTTGAATTAAAAAATAGCATCTCCACGTTCGCCGTCAACTGTGAAAGTTAGGCTCTCCAAAGTTTTTCTTAAGCATGCATATTATCTTCATGCAAATGCTGCGATATATCGTGAAAACGTGTTTTATATATTTGGACTCTGTCATGATGGCGTGTATAATCTAATTTGTATTAACCGTGTGCATATAATAGGAAATGTTCCCTTACTTACAAATCTCAGAATGTGTTCCTGTGTGTGTTTGGTTTTTTGATTTGCATCGTAGTCGCCTAATTTTGGGGCCGAAGGAGGGGGAGGGTGGATGGCACCGTGCCCCAGCCAACGGGAGCAAGGATCACTGTTTCCACCTTTTCATTTTTGCATTACAGAAATTTATTTTAATAAACTATTAATGAGAACATAATTTTCAGTTAATGTTTGGAAAATATAATTACTTAGTATATCATAACTGGAAAATACCAATTTAATTTATAGAATAAAATGCATTATGACACAATTTTGTTGTTAATATTATTGGTATAATTATTATTTTTATTTAAGATGATACAGAATAATTCGAAGAGCCCGGATAGCTCAGTCAGTATAGTGGACTGGACGACCGGGGTTCTATCCCCGACGGGGGCAGAGGATTTTTCGTCTAGCCTCTGCGTCCAGACCGGTTCTGTGGGCCTACCCAATCTCCTCTCCAATGGGTACCGGGGTCCTTTCCGCTGGGGTAAAGCGCTGAACACTCACCCTATCTGTTGCCGAGGTCACGAATGAGTAGGAGCTGTACTGTCTCTCCCCCCAAGCGCATATATGGCGTATAGTGGGACAAATTTTCTTTTTAGAACAGATTAATTCGTATTTGGTGACAATTTAAGATATTAGGCAGTACATGTGACCTATTTAGCAGAGGATGAACGTGAAAAATGAAGAAGTTTAGCAATAACAATCAGTCTACCTGCAAGCTGTATCTTGGTGCCACAGTAAATACGTGGAGTATGGAATTCAATTAATTCTGTCAGATCAGACAGAGAAGGGAACTCAGGAAGAAGATAGAAGTGAACGTGTGAGGGGATGCGATCGTAAGGCGAGTCGAAAGGGGAGATAAATGTAATTTTGAGGGAGGGTAAATAGTAAGATGTCGCTTTGATGAAGCTCACGTGAAAATGTGATGCGTCGTATTGCGAGGGGACGCGCTGTCAGAAACTGGCATTCAATTCCGACGTGATGACGTGTGAGTTTGCATCAGGACCTCTTGAATACCATCAGCAGTCCCAAAGGATGTAGTGGTTTCCCTTACGTAAACGACTTTCTTTTGTGTAATTTGTAAGAGGACTCTTTAGCCCAACGTTCTAGCGTCTTATTCCATCGTTGAAGTCTCTATAGTGTAAAGTTTTAATCAGTTGTAACTTGAAGTGAATGTGTTTACTTTGCACTTGTTCCCAAAACAAAGGCACCGCCTATCCATCTTCGACTCTCAGCGAGAGGGAAAATCGATACATCGGCGAAGACGTTCATCAGTAACCTTACTCGTTTTCGGTGGAGTCTAGGTCTGACAAACGCTTTCAAAAGCCAGATTAATTCCATTTAAATTGTATTTTGGCTGCCAGTAATTATAGGAGTCGTGGTAGCTCGGTCGGTATAGTGACTCACTATTAAATGGACGACAGAGTTCGATTCCTGACGGGGGTAGAGGATTTATGTTCTGGCCTCTGCGTGCAGACAGGCTCAGGGGCTCACCCGGCCTCCTGTGCAATGGGTACCGGACGTGACGCTATCTCGTGCCGAGGTTAGAATGAGAGCTAAGCCTCTTCAAAGGCTTGAAATGGAAAATGATCTGTGTGGAATTAAGTTATGTTTAAACTTTACCTACATTTCTATTCATAAGGAATGAGTGGCGACTGCGACAAAGAGCCACAGATTACTGTGCCCTTACCGAATAATACCGAGATAATTTCTACTAGCCGGAATATTTCGTAGCTAATCCTCTGCTCTGCCTGCGTCTTTAATGAAGAAACATGTAAATAAAACAAAACTCTGTTCGAAACTCACTTCTTCAGTCCAGAATTCTTTAACGGATTACTGTTACATCCAAAAGAAAAGAAAATTTATAAAGTACAGTCCTTGTCATCATCAGAAGAAATAGTGACATGATTCCGATTATTCTAAATCCAGTAAAAGTGTGCAACGTATATTTTTAATTAACAACAACAACAACAACAGTTAATCCGCATTCATGATTTTCACCAATTGATTTTATATTTGTGCTAAACATGCCACAAGAGCGTTCAATGTGTTGTACACAAAAGTTTGGTGTCTCAGAAATTAACTGCCGCAGTAAGTGTTATGTGTCACGTTCTGTGAGGAAATAGGCGCAAAGTAACACGTAGAAAGATTACGATATTAGGTTTATTGTCGTAATGCCACATCCCAGTTTAAGAACTGCCCTTTATCGGCCGTCCGCGACGTCAGACATTTCTCAACATTTTACGCTGCTCATTTGCGAAAGTAGGAGTTGTACAAAAAGGACATTTTTGTTTTTAATGTAATTTTTGGGTTAAAAGTGACTTCTAACTTTACTTTCGGGTTAGCGTAAGCATTTCTCGTATGAAGAATGACTTAAGCACTTGTTTATTATGCAAAATGTAACTGTCCCGTTTTGATTAACCTCGTTGTTCTTAATGAGAAATGGTCGTACACAAAATATTAGACCGAGTTCCAGTTTGGTGATGACTGTCATCAGAGTAGTCCGGTAGACGTTCACCGACGTTTCAGATATTCATGCTGTCACCTTCATCAGGATGTCTCAGATGATGAAGACAGCGTGCACCTCTGAAACGTCTGTAAACTACTGCCAACCTACAAGATGCAAAATCCAACTCGCCGCCTTGAGAACCTGAAATGTCGCCAGAGTTCCACTTTTCCTTAGGTGAGAAAGTAGGGTCACGGCGCATGGGACCTTGACAAATAAATTCTTCCTGTTTTGGGGTACAAATTTTAATCTTTTTGTTATAATATATGATTCATTACATTTCAAATTCTATTGAACGAAAAGCTTGGCGTATGGTTAATAAAGCATTGGACTGGAGCGACGCTCTTAAAATATTAACGATTACAGTAGCTTGTTGATCGAAACGAGTGTGTTACAACGGCGCGTGGTCTTCTTCGGTTGCTCCTAATTCTTTGTTGACTGATAAGTGGGCTTCGATTACTTGTAAAGACACGATTACATCTATCAAGACCAGCCTGGGGCCTAACCAGCCTTCTCTTTAATTTCTACCGCGAAAAAAGTGTCTAGTACCACTTTGATGTGAATCTGGGTGGACCCCCAAAGCCGATCTGGACGGAAGGGCCCATGTCCCTGCTGGTAGTCGAACGCCTGGCTTCCAGTTACCCCGAATCATGAACAAGTCAAAACCTACAGTAACCAAAGCCATCTGGACGGAGCATGTGGAATGAATTTGTTTATTATGACAAGGGACAGAGACGCGACGTCTTGCGGCAACAGAGAACGGTGTACGTCGACGACGTCCTCCCTCGTTCACTCGAATTCCTGGTGATTTCTTCTGTAGCCCGCGGGGTAACGCTCGGCCCAATCACAACCAACTCCCCTCACCAACGCGCGCATGGGATGCAATTGCTCAAGACAACCATGAAGGGAGACCTCTAGCGCAAGGCAAGGCACCTCCCCCGATCCTACTCCCCCCCCCCTCCCCCGGAGTATTTAAAGTTGTGGCGCACTGGCTCACTGGAGAGTTCATTTCTGGGCTGTCAGTGTGCTGGTTTGGTTTGCCTGCTTGGGATTTTTCACTTTGGCGGAAAAAGGGGACGGACACTTTGGAACCAGTCTCTTGTAGTTCCTGCTCGGACTGGTTAGTCAATAAGACCTCGCGTCGCCTCACACGTTGTTCTGCCGTCAGTCCGCTGTGGGCACACGCGCTGTGTGGCAGTTGTCGGCTTCAACTCGTCCCTGACAGTAAGTACCTGTTATGTTCACATTCGGCAAGATGTAACTTGTTGCTGGACGCTTGTTCTAGAAGTGGTATGATGTGTTGCTATTGCGGTTTGCTTTGGTTTTCGTTCGGAAAGGCGTTAAGACGATCATTAAGAGAAAGACATGGTTCCACGGTATTTTCTTTTGAGTTTATCTGAAATCGCTTTAAGTGTCTTCGAAATAACCTAAAGTATTCTCGGAATGAGTTACGAACTTAAAAATAGGCGTATGTAAGTAGTAGACCCAAACTGCAAAATTTGCCAGGTTTAATATATTTAATTGAATAAAAATTTTCTTGGATATTATCCATCGTCTAATAAAACGTAAAACGTTTCGTAGATGGGACTCTATCTCCGTCTTCAGGTTCCTACACAGTTGGGCCCACTAGATAGAGCTAATCCCTATCTCCGGAATAATATCCAAGAAAATTTTTATTCAATTGACTCTTCACCATCGTCAAGAAGTTTTAGATTTAATATATTTAAAATCGTAATATTTTGAGTAATATGTAACAGAAAGAGATGTACGAAAATGGAAATATTATTTATCGTGTTCTTTGGAGCATTATGTATTTATCGATTTCGAATTGTGATTTGCTGGTGCAAACAACATGAACACATTCACTTCCGTAACTTGATCTGCAAGAAAATATAATTTCGAGATAACAGCTTGGTCACTAAGCAACGAAGACGTGTGTTTCGAAGACTGGATAAGAGTAAAAATTAGTTTCGGGCATCTGAAAGTTTGAAAGCCTTTGGTATGCAGACAGTGACTTGTCATTTGTTTTGCACATAGAAGCAGATTATCAAATTAAAAAAGGAGTGCGGTAATATATTTTATCAGAGAACTGATTTAGCTAATGTAGTGAACACTGTTGACGTAATTTCTGCTAAACGCTGTATCGTTTCCGCGAAAACCTCAATGTTGCTGTTGCGTAACACCGAAAAATGACGTTGATAGTGTTTCGTGTTGTAGTACACCCGAAATCTTGAAGCAGTGTCATCGTTTACCGAACATTACGGAGCAGACCGTAACGTGGCTCAAAGTGTGTATTTTTCAAAATATCTGAATTTCGAGGAAACGTCTGTCCATTGATCAAAATATAGCATTTGTTTTTCGTAAATTATTCTGAAGGCAAACGAATGCTTTGGGCGAGGATTCGCTTTGTGTATCTGCCTCCAAATTTTGTGACGGTGAATCGAAAATGAAACTGCGTGTATGTCTGTGATATAGCTGGCGTTCTGATCACAACCCTCTCTCTCTCGCTATTTTGTGAGGTTAGGTTCAAGCATGTGGATAGACTGGGTATCCTTTTGTCTTGTTATTCGTCACAGCGGGTAGCACAAATTGATTCATGGACCACAGTACCGCCCGGCCAGTTGTTCGCTCTCGTTTACGCTAGGAAATCCTTGACCGAGTCAGCTGCTCCCATTTGAGAAAGAGTCAAGTTCATACACCTCATTAAGCGAGGAAACATAACTTCATTTAATAAGTCAGCTTCAGACCGTAAAACCAAGCGTCTGAAAACGTGCTTTATCTCAGTAAAAGTCTTTCTCTCTCCGTCTAAAAACTTTTGTAACATTGGTTACTTCAACTACAACCTTCTTGAGAAGCTACTGTTCGCCGTGGTAGTTCAGAAACCCTCTGCCTCTAATTTAATCAGAAATTTGATGATTATGCTTCACGAATCTGAGCCATATGAATCCCGATTCTTGCCCTGTGGATCTTTCCCATGAGGTTTTCTGATCAAAATTCTGCATGTATTTTTATATGTCCCGAGCATGTTTTAATGTCAGACAATTCTTAAAATCCAAGAACTTAGCGAAAATTGACCGTCTTCACGATTTATTGAGCTAATATAATCTTTTAAACTTCGTTTTACATTTTACTCCGCTTACCAGATTAGTCTCTGGCATAGAACGCAGATCATACCCTAAGTAGCGATAGGAATATTTGACAGAAGTGAGTTCGAAGCTTACACGAAGCCTAAGTGATTATTTGATTAAAACAAACTTAATCTTCTGATCGATACAGCTGAACTTGGTGAGTATTCATTTAGATAAATCCGAGAAATACGAAGTGAAGTGACATACTTGAGTGATCGATAAAGTTCATTTGTATAAAATTCATTAATACTAATTGGAGTGCTTAATAGTATATTTGCATCTTATTTAGTCTAAAACTTCTGACAAAATTTATTTATCCTATATAATGTGTAATTTTTTTGTAAGAAAATTCTTTCCTGTTCGTTTTGTGTAGGCAACAGCTGACGGTGTTAATGAGAATGGTTCTGTAGTGAATATCCACGACAGTTTGCTTCGATATGATATATCATTTTGTGTACAAGGAAGCAGTGCCGATTATGTTCTTAGCGATTATGTGATTATGGTCCGAATGGATATAAATGTGAGAATTGAGATATAAACTGACAGACTTTGAGAATTTTTTCAGCGAGTCTGCAAATAATAATGAAGATATTTATCTGTTTCTGAGTTCGGTAAAGTGACTTATTTTCGCTCTTGAAACCTAAACGTCTTACTCAGAATATCGACTTAAGTATCATCTTGACTTAGGTTTCAATCAGCATCCTGCTGAGTAACCGAAATGTAAATTAACTTCAACAATAAAGAAGTTATGATTTAGTTCAACCTTTAAAAATAACGCTTTGAAGTAGATCGCTTAAGTTATAGAAAATCGATAAGAGAAATGTACTGGTTTATCTTTTCCTCTCGGATCCAATGATCCGAAACCCGACGGCTAAATCAATAAATATCGCAGTTTTGCCATCTCGCTGTCCAGATGACGCCATCCCTCGGCGTCGGTTCAGACTCGCGGTTACATCTCCGGTCGGTCGAGGTAGCCGATTGCAACAGATTGTCCGGGGCGATTCCCTTGTCGGCTGTGTCAAACTTCGCTGAGTAATGCTATCAGAAAACTGAACTAATGCACTGGGATAATTACGTGAGGCAGGGTGATTTGTAGCTCACGCAGAACGCTGGGGAAATGAGACGTTCTTATAAAATTATTCACACGAAATTTTCGTGGTAGAGCTAGGCATAATATTAAAAATGACTTTAAAAGAAAACGGTTTTGGATGTGGACAAGATCAGAACGGGGTTGTAGTGAAAGCTCTGTGAACACGGATTTAAAAAAAAAACTATGAATTTCTTGAACAGCTGAACAACTACACAAAGAGACCCTCCATGGTGATACCGTAATTTCCGCGGGAACAACGATGTTCCGCCTCGTTCTCAGTTCGTTTAAGGTCTCACACTGGCGCGATGCGACGTTGTAAAGACGCCATTTTGCAGTGAATAAGATATCACAGTTACTGTGTAACCGTACCCGAAGGAAGAGACAAACCTAAGCCGGGAGAGACCAACTTGCCCTCATAACTTGTAGTATTTCCCTGACTCACTACTGGAAGGATGATGGAAAAAGTCCAGATTCTTTCCAGGTAAGTGCATTTTCCTTCATGTCACAGTCTCGTTTTGGCATTGACGTCGCACCGAATGGACTGGACTCTTTCGAAAAGAAAGAAATTTGGCAATAACCTTCAAGTGTGAGGTCAGAGCGGAAATCTTATATTTTTCGTATAATTCTTTTTGAGCTCTCGACCACGAGACCGTCTGATGTTAAAACGTGTCACGGATTTGAATATAAGCAGCCAGAAAGAAAGAAAGAGTCTGAGTTATACTCAGCTGCACTACCTTTGGCGATTTGTCTCCAGTATTTCAATCATTTTGAAGAGGGAACTCGGAAGATTTTCCTGAATTTGAACCAAGCTGTGTTTATTAATTAATGCCTTATTTTACATCCTTTATCGTTGTCATGGCAGCTACGAACTCTTCTAACTACCCACAATGATGGAACACTAAGAAACTAACCCAGAGTCTTTAACACCATTACTAAAAATTAAGATAAAAAAATTTACAAAATAATTCAACATTCAACTTATGTAGCTGTGTATAAGACATTGACACCAAGCCTCGTCCTTGAGTGTTGCTTCAATTTCGGGAGGACCTGGGTTCAAATCCCTTCCCTGAGACCACTTATACTAACTGAATTTCTTCATGATTTTCCTCAGTCCTTCGCTCAAATGCTAGGATAGTATCCTAAATTAGATCACGACCACTTCCATGCCGTTTAGCCTTCATTAAGCACGAGTCATACTATCAGTCGACGCTCTGATCAGTTGATAGCGTCTTTAAATAAATTCCCCTGTAGCCAAGATCCAGACTATAAAATATGCGAGCTTGAAATTGGTTTGCTAAGTTGAAGTTCATGGTGACGAGACCTGACCGGTGTTATGAAACCGGTCATCATGCCTCCTCGTCCTGACGCCGACTCCAGAATACGTAATCGCGTGAGAAGAAGACTCGAAATTTCCCGATTCATTTCGCGTCGGATGGCGGAGTAATTTCTTCGCTGACACATCGTACTCGACGTCGACTTTAAAGTGACATACGACTTACTCCATTTTTGCACAGGTTGAACTGAATTTCTTCATTTCTGCCGTGCGGTCTTTTTTTTTTTTTTTCCCATTGTGCTCTGTGCAAGTACATACAATATAAGCAAGGGTGGACTGACTGCATGAAGACGTCTTGTGGTGGTGGAATTTCCTCTCTGTTTTCTTTCCCATAGCCAGTGCCTGCATGTACACTCTGGTTTTACGCCGAGCTCGGCCGCGTTCCTCCGTAGTCTTCAGTCTGAGTCGATCCTCCACTTTTTAATTATGTTTGAAACTGTGTGTATTTGGCTGCTGTGCCGTGTAGACATTCTAGGAGTGGGCATTCCACTATTTGTGTCTAGATGGCTTTTTCTTGGTGGGGAGGGGGCAGGGGGTTTGCTGTTTGTTCTTTCACTTGGTATGTCTGGGGGTAATGTAGTCAACTGGTGATGTAGGAGGGGTGGGCCTGTTTTGTGCTGCCCCCAGAGTAAATATTTCGGCAGCAAGTGGGTAGACTTCTTTGCGTTGATTTTGTCGGTGTGTTTATGACCCGGTAGACAGAACTCATTAGGTGATGAGAATGCTTTCATAAGCTGTGTCTCATGGGAGACATCTGTCACGCTTAATTGTACACGCGAAAAGTAGCTGATTTTTTTTTAAAGCGAGTTCTCATAAGTAGGAGGTTCCTTGTCTCAATTTGAAATTGTGAGTGAAAAAAGAGTTGTCTCGAAACTCAGAAAAACGCGTGTCTCGATGTGATGTTGGGAAGTGTTAATTCGAATCTCACCCGAGGGCCGTCGATACTGATGGATTCTTCTCAGTTTCTTCTTCTATACTATCTAAACCAGGGGTGGCCAACCCAAATGATCTTTCGGGCCACTTTGGAAATACATCATAACTCCGCGGGCCACATATAAAATTATATATCCCCATATTAGATAATTTCGACAGATAATTTTTGAATATATGGATGCACAAATAATGTATTTTTTTTAATACATTGGTTTTCACTACTTTGGCCATTATAAAATAAATATATTTTGTAAAAGTGTGATGAATCTCGCGGGCCGGAAAAATGTTCAAGGCGGGCCACATGCGGGCCGCGGGTTGGCCACCCCTGATCTAAACCCTGCGGATCAATCACTTTTAATCATTCCTCAGTATATTATTTGTAGCTAAATGGCGACGTAGTTGATACAGCGTCGTAAAACACCAGAGTAATAAAAAGTAACTGACTTTAATGTGTTTCTGTCTGCTGGATAATGACGGAATCGTGGAAGAATGTTTGTGTAGTGTCATTGCGTCTAGCTTCATGCCGACTTAAAAGTTATTTTGTATTATCAGATAGATCAGATCAAGAATTACGAGATAATTCTGAGATATTCGGATCATGTAACACGCATCGGGGAGACGAGAAATACGTAATGATTTTTCTAGCTCGAAAATTTTAAAACGGAAATGTATGTGTTAGTGATTCAGTAATGAGTTAACGTGCCATGTTGAAACGAGGCTACAGAGAGTATCCCACGCCTTCGTACCGCGATCGAATCCAGCGCCATATTTAAATAAAATGGAATGAGAGAGGAATTTAAGTCAGAGGTTGTAAGATTTAACAAATAACACTTTAGTCGTCAGGGCTTACGTAAGACAAACAAATTTGTTTTTTACTTTTCTCATGAATATTGCATGACAATTCTAATGAATAATAGGCGTAAACCTATATTTCTTTTATTTGTTATGAATGTTCATCTGATTGTTTTCGAATAAAATTGGCACATATTAGTCATTTTCTGCAGACCTTATAAACTTTTTTTTTTCCTGTTAATATTGGACGCGAGCCAGATTGTAGAGCGAGCATTCTGATAGGAGACTGAGAATCATAATGAGCAAATAGCTGCTCTCATTTCAGTGAACACGTACTTACGTCATGGTCGTCGTTCGTATAAGATTACCCAGAAGCGAAATTTTCCTCGGGAAGTGACATTCTTTGAAATGACTTGAAGGTTGGGGCAATCCAGAAACCAAATAATGTAGTAATCATGACTTGACTGCAGTTCTATGGAACGGAGCTCTTCTCATGACGCTACTAGACGCTCTGTTTGTGAAATAATTCCCCACATTCAATGGAATCAGAAGGTTTGTCGTGAGCCGGATTAACATAGTTCATAAACATACACCATATTTATTTAAATACTAGGAGAATTATTGCAGTATTAAACAGTGGCAGATTCTTCTGTAACTTAATTTAGATGTAGGTTGATTTATGACGGAACGAGATAAATCAGGAAATCAATTAGCTCTTTATGTCTGGAATACTTAAGGATGTTAGCAGATACGTGTAATAATTTCGAGAATGCAGTGTCTGGCTCCGTGCATGTTTCAGGGACTCAGCTCAGCTGAGACACGTCAGTTGTTTTGAAATTGATCATAGGTAATTCCTGATGATACAGTAATGAATAATTGTCCCTTGGAACTAGCCCGAATGCATATTGCGTAAACATAGGAGACAAGGCAGACCTGAACATTTAATCTAAATTTATAATTTACTGGAAAACCCAAACAAAAGGGGAAACCTAGTCCAGGGACATTAAGTTTCAGTTCTGAGAAATTATAACTTGGAAGATGTAATTAGCAGAAGAGATGGCGTATTTTAAATAATTTTATTCATGCGTAATACTGTCGAAGTAATTTTATTATAGGTTCTTGAGACATATTGTGTGAGCTTTCAGACTTCTAGGTCGACACCAAATCTCGCATTTGCTGTAGTGGTAATTTTTTTTTATTGAGTTCTAAGAAATTTGGTTATGACCCAGCACTCATCTTGAGTACTTGATACAGTTTATACGCATCCGCTTAATTGTTTGCAGATTTATGCAATAATTTCATTAGCTAAGTTCAAAGGGCAAAAATCTTTTTTGAAAAGCTGGTAGTTACTCAGGTTCTCAAGAAATGCATAACCCTCAAAATCAAAGGATAATTACTGTGTTCACAGATAAATACAGTCCACAAATTTTTATTTGTTTTATTTTTAATACAGATCCTGACGTATCTTGATTCACGACAATCTTTAGGGCTTGTTCGACGCATCACAACATGATACAGCGTTATTAAATAAGGAACGTCGTAATAGGATTAAATACCGCTGCAGTGAGGAAATGTAACCTTGACTTTCAGAGGAATGGTGCATGCATAGGAAAGCCTCCAGGCGTTCGGAGAAAGTTGTTTCATAAGCAGGCAGTGAACTTGGCGAAAATCGTTACTTAATCAGTGATGCAGCGGCGTAAGGAGGGCATTTAATTGAGTTCAGGCGAATGAGTGGCACAAATGTGACGAGTAAGTCTTTCTTTTAACCGTCTGCGTTAACGGGAATTAACACTGTATTTTGTATTCCTCAGTTTTGTGTGATTCTTACAATAAACAGCGATTATTTCTATCAACAGCATTTACCATTTCATCTTTTTAATAGCGAAGTCCTGTTTGTCACAAAAAAAATTATATCTAAATTAGAAAATAATGTTGAATATCACATAAACGGTTCATCGGAAGACATACTGTCGATTTTTTTGGGACAGGAGAATTGGGAAATGCATCCCTGAACTCGTTATATCAAGTTAGGCAAGAACAAGGTGCAAGGTAGTGTTCGACGACGAACACTCATTGCACTTGTGAAAAAGACTTCCTGGCACTTGGACAGTTGCAGGTTACAACGTTACCTGCATTACCTCTTGTATAGTGACAGCGATGTTGTGTATTTATTAATCCAGACGAATTGTGTTTTGTAGAAAACATCAGTAGATATTTTAAAGTTGTTATTACGACTTTCGATCACCCTGTATATTACTTATACCAGCTTCGATTTCAAGGGGTTAATAAAGTATTCCCAACATGTCAGGACAATGGAACTGGGCTAGGCACAAATCGAGTTCCTGAGCGCACAGCTGCATCCGCATTTAAACTTCCTATTTTCAGGTTTCGAATTCTGACAGGAATCGCCAATATGTTGCATCATCCATGCGTTAATGTCTCTCCTGTACCCCAGAGAATCAAGTTAAGCCAGCGTCTACAGAGTAGGTGAGAAACAGATATGAAGTTAGCATCATGGAAATTGACCTTACAAGACTTAATGTGATACAGCGGATGTTCATTTAATCTTTTCGTTTCACACACTCAGGATACAATATGTTAGCAGATACTGAAAATTTGAACTCCTTAAAAAGCGGAGAATTGCTTTTTTATCTGTGTGACTTATGGCTTTAGAAGGAATTCTGCATGGACCTTGTATTCATCCGAAAGTTTCCTACCAAATTCTTGACAGCAGTTGTTCGGACACTTAACTACGGCGACAATAGTTATCAGAAACTCCTTTCAAGGTCGGATGAGTAATATGATTTCTCATTGTTCTGTTGCTATTTGCTTGAAATATCAAGTTACCAAAAATAACGAAGTATGATTAATCATCTGACGTGCAATGGCATAGACGCAATTACGTACACTGAAAGTTCCAGGCATGACTTAAAACTATTGTTAGTTTCAATGCTTAAAAATTCCTTTGAACAATGACTCAAGCTTCTCTCTCGAACTCAAGACAAAATATCAGTCCAGTAAGTAAAATATTCCTTCCATCATGCGGACAGCGAAACATCAGCCTCAGTACAGTATATGACCCGCATCCGTGCTACTTTCAGTGTAAGAGGACTCTTTATATGCGGAGCGCAGAAGTGGCCTGCATTTTTCTTATAACACGGACTCACACCGCCTAGCAAATTAGGAACATCCTAAGCGAATTAAACGGAGAGACTACGTTGCTGAATCGTGCGACAGAAAAGTGAACAATTATGGAGACACCCGTGTGTGGGGCGGTAACTCGGTAATTCACGTGAGTCTACTATCCCGTGCCTTCCGTTCGATGTGTACACCATCGTTATTAACGCATGCGCTGACTTTGCTTGTTAAACTTCGTTATTTGTTAGTGGAAGGTATAAATATAATTAAGAATAACTCTGAAATTCTGAATAAATTGGTATAGAATTGAATTACAGAAATGTGGTACAAAAACAAAAACGTCTGAGACTGTTTCGTAATGTTGGTGTCCTGTAACAAAAACGTAAGGTAACGCAAGGTTTGTGAAGAAATTAGGGAAAACGAAAATCATGAAAATTATTGTTAATATTAATAATATTATTATTCATTTCAAAAAACTATAACCCCACATATTTTAGAACATGCAGAAAATCAGGATACACAAATCAGTAATGCTTATTGTTTTATACGTTTGTGTAGCTTTGTCACTTTTTAAGAAAGAGCAATTTTAAACGTGTTCTGATAAAAGTGTCCACAAATTTTCTTTTCAAAGCCTTGACGTAGGATATGCAGACTAACGTCGAGCTGGGTATTATAAGATAGATTATGAGGACGGAGATAATGATCATGGGATCTAGTATTAGCGGTGATAAACATTATAATTATATTACCACTGTGTTAGGATAGATTAGAACGTAGGTTATCTGTATTGGTTGTACCGTCCCAGACTTTGCCGCTCAACTCGAGATTCGATGCAAGGACTTACTGAATGCAGGCTGGATGTAATGTGACTACGTGACTTTGTTCAGGTCTCTTCTTACTATGTCATCAATCTAATGCGAACAGTCTTCTGTTCTCCGACGTCTGCGTTGGGGGATTAAAGTTCAGTCCTTTCCAAAAGAAGGGTCGTCCTTACCCTTGAAAGCGAAAGTTACCAGACTCACTCCCCACTTAATGATTTAGTAGCAGCAGTGAAAGTAATCCTACACTGCGCCACTCCGAGTCAGGGGACAACCCACAGCTTCTAGAGGGGAGTGTGTATCTGAACATTTCTCACATAGGATACATTTTAAAAGCAGTTCCATGTCATGTTGAGTCTTGTACCCAGGTGACTTATATCAGGGGGCTGAAGTAGGTTTGTGCCCGCATTTGTCCAAACATTGGACAATACCTGTTAAAAATAAATCAATTATGATTAAGCACATTGTTTTTGGAGGTCTTTAAACATTAGACGTTTCCAACTCTGGACGCTTGTGATAACAGAGAATAAAACTTCGTTTCGAAAAAAATTACCCCTCCTGGAAATATTGTCACTGATATATTTGCCATTCAACGTTGTATGATTTAGATAGGAACAATGAAGTGTATGTAACTCAGGAAGAAGGAAAAAATAAAATGAACTTTGAGCTTAACCAAGCATCGATCTAAGAATGTGTGTAGGAGATTAGATGGAAATGATGATTCACTTTGCTCCCCCCCCCCCAAAAAAAAAAGCCTCTGGAAACCATTGAATTTAATGATGGGTGGACTACGGAGTTCACTTCGACATTTAAAACCTACCAAGAATCGAACTCAGTTGTCCTGTCCATAACTCGTCAATGTAGTGACTAAGTTTCTGGCTCGAACATAACTTACAACAACGTTTAAAGTCTTAGCGACCTTCAGGCTGCTTATGTTTTCAAGATAATTTGACTAAAAGTGATGATTAAATACCGTCATTACCTCGTGATTCATCTCACAAAATACTGAAAGCTGTCATGGATATCTATCAGTTGTGAAGTAATTTATGAAATTGATAAATTAATTTTGAAATGCGTTACTGACAGATTCGGAAAAAGTAGCAGAACTTGCAGGTGATGTGCTTTTTAAATGAACCGGCAGTACTCCGTGATTTGTGTAACAGAATATAATGTCGTCAGTGTACTTCGGATGTGGCAAAACTTACTGGTACACATATCTTGAAATTGCACGTATTACTCAAATTCGCTCTACGTTTACTGTTCAAATGTAAGCGATGGAGAGGGGGGGGGGAACTGTCCGGTATGTACGTGTGTCGCAATCAGAACAGTGATGACTTCCCTTGAAGGAGTGCGCTCTGGAAGCTGGAATTTCTTGAGGGAATACATGAGACTTGTCAGGGATCTGAAAACACCATTAAAGTGCTCGGTACCAGACTCAAAACATTAATTTCATCACGGGTATTGAGACCTATCTCATATTAACCAGGCTTTAAAATCAAGGAGAATGAGAGGGGAGAAATTTGTTCAGAGATTTTACTGGAATGTATAGCGGAAAGAGGCCATTTGGAAGACCTTGGCATAGATGGAAAATAATACCAAACTATACCTTGAAGAAATTGGGCATAAATATGTGGCACGTCATCTGGTATCGACTTTAGACCAGTAGCGCGCTCTTGTGAACGCAGAACCGAGCCACCGGCTTCAGTAAAAGAGAATTTGTTGACCAACTGAGGGACTTAGGAAGGACTTAGTTCAGTATTTCGATATACATTTGAAAAAAAATCTGGCAAAATGTTTTTGCTTCGAACTTGTCAGAATATACGCTTTATTTGAAATTTATTTGTGGAGACTTCAACGCATGTGTAGGAGGGTTTCTTGTTTCTCTTTTACCAAAATCAAAGGTATAATTAACTTCAGCGTGAGTAGGAGCATTACTACTGGAATTCCCCTTTGTATGATGTTTCCATAGCAAGATATCTGGCCTTGAGGCGTAAGTCGGCGAACCGGATGTTATGAAGAACGGGTACTATATATTACGAAGGTGCTTACTTCAATTGGTTGTGACACATGTCACTATTTATATGGTTAGTCAGAGGTGTGGGCATTATGAATCTGACTGACCCAGTTGACTCAGAGCCATGTAATATCAAGAGCTCAGGCAGATCAGATTATTAATCATGATGGTCGTGACTCGATACATCGCACCCCAATTTAAGCTTTTGCGGCGTAAGATTTTATTCTGAACTGTATCTCACTCGCTGTAGTCAAGTTTTGGTTTTATCCGATTGTAAAAAAGATTCTGGTCCAGGAAATTTCTTATTCTTCATGTGTGGGCAATCAAATAGTTGTTGAAGCAAGACTGGATTGATGGCTTCTTTCGAGAAGAGTACACAGAGGTGTTTTATGATGTATCAGAGTGTTGTTTGAACAATCTGGACAAAGTGAACGCGTTTAAAGCTAATCGTGGACATCCGTCTGTCCACACATATTAACTCGAGATCCGCAGGGCAGATTTTAATGAAATTGAAGGTCATCCTAACCTCTTAATTTATACAATCAGAAATACCAACATAACGGACGCACGAACTTCTGAGATGACTGGAACTGTAGCGCCACTTCATGTACGATCCTGAATTGATGAAACAGATTTTTAAAAAATATGTAATATTTATTGTAGCGCTGTTTTCTGTGGAATATAAAGCAAATGCATGGTGAATGCGTTTTATTTTCGTTTTGATATCCGTAATTAATGGGTCATTTCAAGGTAGACATTTCAAATTCGGCTCGGTATTAGATCATGAGCAAACCTGCAATTTCTGCGTGAAATGTCGTAAAAAGTCAGCAGCTGAAAACACTGCTACCGCGCTCTTCCATGAATTTGCGTCCGACAAAGCAGACAAAATCCGTACTGCTGCTATTACTGATGTAGCTAATTCACTATCCTCCGTTTGAAGTTTTCCTATTTTATGATAAATTAGTGAAACAGCCGAGAAAGACAACATTAACGTTAAAAAGTTGCTTTCGTATTTATTCAGACGAATCGATTGGAACAGCTAACAGAATTCAGAGTACGAAGGTGCAAGGAACTCACGTCATGTTCTTAGAAAGATCTGGGAATGCTGAGTAAGTCTGCTAATATTCCAGGATATCCATCCCATTTTTATTGTACATAAAGTGTGTGTGTGTGTAAGAGGGCGTGGAATGGGATGAAATGTGTTTATTTAATTATTTATCTCCCCGGTTTCGTCTATTTTTCGATATTTTTCTTACTTAATAGTGTCTAATTTAAAACAGCATTTTGTGCCTAAACATGCCTGTGGTGTTTTGCGTTACCAGAATCCAGAAGGGAGCAGTGATGTTGCGAACACAGTGATGTAAGAGGCAATAAAGGTGGTACCGCGGTTTATTTAGCTACGTAATTTGTATTTTAGTGTTCTGAAGAGCCATGACATTCGTCATGTCTTATTCCAGTCTTCTGAAAGGTAAAGTTGTCCCTTGTACATAAGTAGGCACCACGTCATACAGGCTTATGACAGAACAAAATAAAATTTAACACATTCAAAACCTCAGAACCAAGTTGATGTGAGTTTTTAGATTCACTTTCCGGTCGGTTTACCCCCTAGAAGGTCGTGATGACCCGCACTGAGTTGTACTGGATTACAATTAATTTATTCATAAAGCATAACAAATAGCCACGGTGGTCTAGCGGTTAGAACGCTGGCCTTGTAATCGATTCCCGGCGGTGCCCGAATTTATAACTTGTGTTGGGCAAGGCCGTGGTCTAGGCAACACGGAGTTTTCCTCCGTGGCATCCCAACAATTACTCCATTCACACACAGAAGAAGGCAATGGCAAACCACTTCTGGATCATCTGCCAAGAACGTATATGAACAGGTCCCAGTCCGAGAAGAGAAAAGGATGGAAGGATCCTGTTCATATGGACCTGTCGTCAGACAGAACACTAAATAATAATAAGATGAGGTGGTCTAGCGGTTAGAACGCTGGCCTTGTAATCCTGGGGTCACGGGTTCGATTCCTGGCGGTGCCCGAATTTATAACTTGTGTTGGGCAAGGCCGTGGTCTAGGCAACACGGAGTTTTCCTCCGTGGCATCCCAACAATTACTCCATTCACACACAGAAGAAGGCAATGGCAAACCACTTCTGGATCATCTGCCAAGAACGTATATGAACAGGTCCCAGTCCGAGAAAAGGATGGAAGGATCCTGTTCATATGGACCTGTCGTCAGACAGAACACTAATAATAATAATAAAGCATAACATGTATTTATTTAATATATCCATTCGAATTTCCAGTCTGTAACGGGTACGTTCTGCCACGAGGTGTGGTAGCGATGTGACTGTTGATTAAAGTGAGCACGTTAGATACTAATCTGTCGTTCGCTGACTAAGCGAAAGTTCGCCCAAAACAAAAATAAAGTGCTTAAGTCATGCCAGACGTAATTTCTAAGATGTTTATGCACTGCAAGGAAACGAGTATTTGCTTGTTCCTTTTTGTATGTTACCTCCATTACAAGAGAGTAATTGCTTGCTATTATTACAAGCAGAATCCCTGTTCAGTGGCAGATACTTTGTTAGTTTTGACCTTAAGAGGCCAGACAGTTGATGTCGTATCCTGCCTGATAACTTGCCCAGCACTCGTGGGCTGCATGCATTCTGATGCACTATATACTAAACGCAGATCACGGTGGTCTAGCGGTTAGAACGCTGGCCTTTTAATCCTGGGGTCTCGGGTTCGATTCCCACACAGAAGAAGGCAATGGCAAACCACTTCTGGATCATCTGCCAAGAACGTATATGAACAGGTCCCAGTCCGAGAAGAGGATGGAAGGATCCTGTTCATATGGACCTGTCGTCAGACAGAACACTAATTGATTAATTAATATACTAAACGGCTAGCAACAGTACCAATTTGAAGTTTACATTTCTTACCCTCTCAGGTGACATCATTCACCAATTTATAAAACTAAAAGATCATACGAGTGTAAGAATGACTTATCGAACCAGAATACAGTTTACAGTTTGGACTTGAATTATCCGGGTAGGACTATTAATAGCCATTTTCGTACAGGATATTATAGCTTATATAATGTCCACCGTCCTTTTTAGAACATATATCACAATAAAATGTATCTGAACAGGAAGATCTGAGTATATATTTGTTAAAACACTGAAGTAGAGTAAATCACAAGGATTAAAACTGTTTAACTACGTAATGATAGTATTGGAAAAACGTGGTTAATATCAGATAACTGCTGATATTTAACTGCGTTTGCATTATTTGTTGCGATCCAGCGTTCAGAAGCCAGTAATTTGTAGCACGACGTTTCTGAAGAGCTATACAACAAACAGGCGACAAAATATATCACTTTAAATAACTGATAACAAATAATAGGTAGAGTCCTTTGGATTGTAGCTAGTGGTTTTAGTTAGTAAATAATAATAATTAAAAAAATAGACCTATTTGCACGTTTTGGAAACAGTGAATAATTTCCGAACAAGGAACAATTTACAATTAGGCGTGTTTATAGAAATTTAAGTCGAAGAGGAACTTGACTGACGAAAGAGGTTTTACTCAATTTTTCAGACAAGTGATAAAATAATTCACATAATCGTCGTACTATTAGACGCTAAGTACCTGAAACAGTACGAAAATCTTTGCTAAGTGAGCATGTGACCTACCTCTGCCATGTAAGACGGGCACTCTATTGTTCTGCCTGTATCCTTATACTTTTTTTGTGTGGTCGAGGGCTGAAATCTATTCCTTTGTGGACCGGAAGAGAGATTAGTAAGCTGTCACTGGATGTGACATTTTGTTCCCTGCAATCTTTCTCTCTGATTGATGGTCTTTGTAACAGAAACAGCGCATTTTTGTAATGAAGACAACTGTAACACGTTTTGAGGGATTAACCGTTGGGCTCAGCTTCGGTTTGCGTACTCCAGAGTTTATTGAGCCCTCAAATGTTAACAAAAACCAAACAAGTGCTTGGCCATTGAAACCATATTCGTGGATATTCCATTCAGCTAACTTCACAGTGAAAGCGCTTCGTCGATAACCCGCCACTTAAATTTTACCCTGAATCATTTTGAATCATGTTTACATTCTCATAGCCCATTTAAAAGCAACAGTTTAAAGTCTCGATTGTGATCTTCTGGGTGGTCTTGAATATGGTTACCGACTTTTCGGAGGAACAAATCGTTTCAGCACCGAAGACGGCGATACGTATCTATCATCATCTTTACCCTCCGCGATGAAACATCCAAGACACATTTTAATATTATCATCCCGTGTATTCCTAGGTCTATCTTTGCTTTAGGTTTTTCGGCTGAAATTGTTTCTGATTTCTCATCTCTCATGCGTGGTACGTACACCACCAACGACTGTGTTCTCACACTCTAGACAAACAGTCGTTAGCAAGAACTTTGGCTGATTCGTGCGCTGATCTACAAATTGTTTTCTTTCGGATCTAAGGAAGTTCAGTGAACGTTTTGTCTTGTCGTGGTTGCCGTGTTTATTTTAAATTCTTCCGTGTGTGTTTCTGTTGAAGATGTTTCATTCTGCGACTGTTTTCTTAAAAATATTCAACGATTCTGAGTTTCTGTTGTTTGAAATACTTGCAGAAGCGTACATAAGTTTGTCAAAGTGAGGCACTGACTTGCGGAAATATATTATTCCTAAGAAACGTTTTCATTCGTCAGTAACAGTTAGATGTAATAGCAGACGTCAATTACGAATCTGTCAGTATCTTGTTCGAGTCTCCTTTGAATCGTACTGTTTCCAGTTGTACGTTCCAGTATAAAAAATTCGAGTTTGTTACGTTACGTTACATTATTTAATTTCTATGTGTGTATTTTTTTTTTCTAAAAATGAAATTTATAAGAAACAAAAATCAGTTGAGTGAAATGTTTAAAAAACAGAGGGCAGATCAGGTTGAACGCAGTTTTAAAATAATTGCTACTCTTACTTGGTCATTGACTGCAACTGGCGACATATGAGACATAGAAATGTACCAACACAACACGATTATAGAATAGCTGTAACCGGTTTATCAAGTTACAGGGAAGCTTAACTCAACTTGTATTATCGATCAATCGATCATGTAGATGATTGTCAAGATTTCTTGTCAACAGTAGCTGTTTCGCTGGTGATTCTGCTGTACTCAGACCTTGCGATCTCACTCAATGTTGAGGAAATGTTGCAGAACGGATCATAGAAGTTCGGAAAAAAATTAATAAATATTATCGTCATTATGATTTGTAGAATTTACAGGAAGCCTTTCAGTTCTGCTACTTCCGATATGAACAGCGAGAAATTAGATGCAAACTATTTAAGATAACGTTCATCGGTCTGTCGCTGCATGTTTTTGTGATGTTGATTTGAAAAAAAAAAAAACGTGAGATTCAACATCCTCGCGTTTAGCAGATGTGGGACTTGCAATTGCAGCTGAAGATGTAATTCTTGGTCTTGTGGTATGTCGATAAAAAAAAAATTTCGGTGGAACATACTGCCACCATTTTTAACCCTAAAGAGATTTATTTTTCTTCAGAGGATTTCAATTTTTTTTTTCGATAAAGTAATATGCCAGTTTGTTGGTAATTGAAGACGTTGAAGGCTGAGATGTGCATTTGCAAATGTTGGCCCAGTTGTGCCAAGGGCATTGTAGTAAATCCATCTGTTGCAGACTTAATGTAGACCACTTTAGTTGGCGTACCGTTGTTCATAGCCTGAGCGGTCGTCTCTGCTTGAACAACGGTAACCCATTGTACAAGACCCCCCTCCTCCTCCTCCTAATTTCTCTTAAAGATAAAATATCCTTGGATTTCCTTGAGGCCATTCGGTCAGTCAGGCCGAGATACGACCGGTAAACTGTAAAAAAATAAAAATGATTCTTTTGGTGGATTCATGTTGGCTACCTGTTGGAAGAGACACGATGTTTCCCATAGCCGGGTTCTATATATAAAATTACTTTATGTAAATTGACATGCTTTCAAACTTGTTTCGAGGATCTATGCATGCTGATAGGGAGTTATAATTGGTACTTGGGGAGTTCTTCCCAATTCAAGGTCACGTGATCGTCTTCATCATGTACGGAAAGTAATGAAGTGAATTCTTTCAGGCTTAGCACAACACACCAGAATTTCACATCTCATTATATTCCCGTTTTAAATTTCGCCTTTTTGAAATTGAGTATCATGGGAAAACATCGCTTATGTTGCAGAAAACAGACGAATTCATTTCTGCGAGGTTGAGGTACCGTTACAGAGCTGACCACTTCCGCGGCAGGTTCCATGTTTTTATTCTTAACTACCTAAAGCTTGATGAAGCATGGTATTTATATCACATATTTTGGTTTAAAATCTTTCATTTTCCCATGCTATAATAAATGACCGCAGGATTTTAAATAGAAAACAGTGCCCAGGGCTTCCTCACGTTTCACGTTGTAATTTGTGAAAATACGAATCCTGGTAATCAGAGGTCGTTAATATACCGACGTTTCAACTACTTACAACAGACATTCCAGCAACTTGTTGTTCCAGTAGATTTGTTGTAACTTAGCGGAACAAATGCTGTCTTTCACGAATTTGCGTTACAGGAATTTGGTTGGTAACAAACAAATCAGTTCTCATGCGGAGGATTATCTTGTTTGCAGCGACTTGTGAGCTCATGTCCACGTTTTACTTCCGAAGGGAAGTTTTAGATTTCGAAACGAAGCCAGTTGTTAAGAAACCCCAGAAATTTACAAAAGAGTCGATGGTTTAAAGTGATACGATATCAATTATATCTGTTCAGAATTTTAATCGAGTCTTGGAAGAGTATTTCAGTTGCTGCTGCTTTCAACAGGAGTAAGATGCACTCTGCTGTTCCCGTCTCGTGCACCTGTTTGTTTGATTTTACTCGAGGCCTAAAAAAGCTGAAATTATTTTCTGCGAAGTTGCACGGAATCTAAGATTTACCTTAAAACTTTACTACTGAATTCGCTCTGTTTTATAACGACGTTTGTTTGTTCACAGGAAAAGCAAAATTTAATAAAATGTAGTAGTATCGGTTTTCCACTTTTAATATTGCATCGTTTAAAAAAAATGCTCTCAATACTAAATGTGAAACACTCTGTGTAATGTTACTCAGTAAAACTTTATTTTTAATTTTAATTTCTGAGGTCATTGTACGGTTGTAGGGACATCCTTATGTGATTCCTGCTTCTCCTACAGTAGCACGACGATACAGAATTACCATTACGATGTAATTAAATCGAGGATTTGTTTTTAATTAATGACTGATAGTGATAAAACACTGTATACTGACAGTAAAAATGGAAAGGAATCAGTGTTGCATCTTATTGAAACATAATCCGTAACAAATCCTCCTTGAAACATCCGTGTATGTAAATAGTATCCAGTGTTCTCTCACCCCCTAAAAACTTGAAGTAGGTTCATGTAGAAAGAATGTCGATCGAGGTCGCTTGGACGAGGGGCGAATCTGAAGACTACAGATTCTTGACCGCTCACTCTTAACCGAGCAAAACGCGAACAAACGCATCATCGCTAAACCATAGTATAATATGGTTGTCGGCGATGGTACATTTAGTGTGCAGTGTGGTCTCAGAACACAAAGTTCATCACAGACGTGACGAGACGTAACTTGTTCCTTGGCCTTCAGAGCAGATGGAAGTTGATCCGCCGGTGGCTGAACTATCCGTTATGTTGGTATTCCTGGATACGCTGCCTGCGAGGAAGAGTTTAGTTGAAAACATATGAAACGATTTTGGACTTAAACAAGCCCGTATCTCCCTTGTACGCTATTTTAACCGTCTTTATACAGTATTTAATTATGTCTCGTATTTATCTTTAATTCCTTTAAATAAGTGTTAAAGATTTGAGGTTTTCACAGCGGTGAGTAAGTATGAAGATTTCCGTCTTCTGGGTTGTTGCGCTGTGTAGTCTGGTAGATGTTAACCAACGTTTCAGAGGTCATACTGCCTCCGTCATCAGAGTATGAAGATTTCTGTCTTCTGGGTTGTTGCGCTGTGTAGTCTGGTAGATGTTAACCAACGTTTCAGAGGTCATACTGCCTCCGTCATCAGAGTATGAAGATTTCCGTCTTCTGGGTTGTTGCGCTGTGTAGTCTGGTAGATGTTAACCAACGTTTCAGAGGTCATACTGCCTCCGTCATCAGAGTATGAAGATTTCTGTCTTCTGGGTTGTTGCGCTGTGTAGTCTGGTAGATGTTAACCAACGTTTCAGAGGTCATACTGCCTCCGTCATCAGGGCGATTCTTAGTATGAAGATTTCCGTCTTCTGGGTTGTTGCGCTGTGTAGTCTGGTAGATGTTAACCAACGTTTCAGAGGTCATACTGCCTCCGTCATCAGAGTATGAAGATTTCTGTCTTCTGGGTTGTTGCGCTGTGTAGTCTGGTCGATGTTTACCGACGTTTCAGAGGTCATACTGCCTCCATCATCAGGGCGATGAGTATGAAGATTTCTGTCTTCTGGGTTGTTGCGCTGTGTAGTCTGGTCGATGTTAACCAACGTTTCAGAGGTCATACTGCCTCCGTCATCAGGGCGATGACGGAGGCAGTATGACCTCTGAAACATTGGTTAACATCGACCAGACTACACAGCGCAACAACCAAGAAGACGGAAATCTTCAAGTGTTAAAGCTTTATACGTTGCAATGTTAAAACACCTTATTAGATATTTAAAATTATTTATAAAATTACGTCATTTCATCTGAGGCAAGGACCTCTGAAACGTCAGTAAACGTCTATCAGACTACACGGCGCAACAACCCAGAAGATAGCCATCTTCAGACTCATCGCCGCGAAATCCTCATCCAACCTTCGGTTTCTACAGTAATGGGAGGAAAAACTTGATTAGCGGAAGCTTCTCAATAAGGACTCTGCTTCTGGGAGTTGGTTACGAAGTTACGAACTCTGGCATATTATTTGTTGTTATCACCATTATACATCGCATGGAGATAATGTATGGTACCAATTACAGCTGGTAATTATTGCCGCGAATACAATGGACTATAAAACGTCATAAACTGGCATTACAAGTCTAGTGGTCAATAAATATTTGTAGAATTCATAATGGAACATGAATTACACGTGTTTAAGAACAAATTCATTAACATTATTTCTTTTCTCCTAAGATGTCACGATGATTGTAGGACATTACGTAACGAGGACGTTCTTATCTATACAGGGCACCTAGTGCCATTAGGGCAGTGATCTAGCCATGTGACATGAGGTAAGGATGGAATGCATACAGAACTGTTGGGAGGGGAAAATCTCTTGGAAAGAGTCCACATGGAAGATGAAGCAGGAGGTGGGAAAATAACACGAAGATGGATCCCAGTGAAGCAGGTTCTGAGAATGGGAGGTCGTGTACTGGTGTAACTGACTCACAGTCTTGTATACTAGTGAGCTTGTCGAACCTCAAGACAATTCGCTCACGATGTTGATTAACAGAAATATTAATAATAGAGCAGAATGCTTGTATCTAGACAGGTAAGCAGACAAGGTAAGGACGACAGGTGACAACGCATTCCTGCCTGGAAACTATCCTCAGAACTGTTCTGCATGCCAAAAGTACGTTCTGAATACGTTATATGACAACGCCTTGCTGTCAGTTATGTATGCAGCACACATTACGAGGTGTCGCTACCCAGCGATGCTTGCAAAACAGCCATTAAACACGGATCCAAGGTCGACGGTTAGTTAAATTTAAAATTTCAATTTTGTTCGAACAAGCTTTTCAAAATTTATTGAAAAATCATCTGTCAAAGTCGACGAAAGTAAACTCCATTCAAACAGCAGAATTATTCAAGAGATTGCAGTTTTTCTGCGACTCAACAAATTCTGCGTCTTTCATAGAAACCGTAGAACGTATTAAGATGTCGAAGAGCAGACCTCAAGACTGTCGAATCCATTCCATAGCAGCGAACCCTGTTCATTTAGGATCCATTTTAATATTATCTTCCCTTCCTATTCCTTTCCCACGTATATTAAAATTTATTTTCAGGAAATGGATTTGTCAGACTGAGGATAAGTATTTGTGACATTATTTTCTGAACACAGTTCTACCCACATTTCGACAAAAGTCGTCTAGCTGTCTCCCGAAACACGAAAATTAAATCAAAATAAACTTAACGTTGAAGACAATCAGTAATAGCATTGGGTGTAGGTTTGTCGGCAGTCACTAAATTCATATTTGAGGCACGGTTTCAGGAAAAGATGTCAAAGTCTACTTGCAGAGGTCAAGGAAGACATCCGTAAATGAATGACCCAACGCCAAGTAAAATTAGACGGAAGCAGGCACGTACTTAGCGCCTTGGTCGCTGGTACTAGCCGTCCTCCTACCGGGTGATGTACTGCTGACAAACATCGTGACGGATGCTTCGCCATACGCGAGCAAAACATCAGGGCCTCGGGCATCGGCTCGAGACGAGGCGTGTCCTCAAAGTCGTAACACCCGTTGAAGTGATTCTGAACTGCGTCATTAACTTTTCAGGCCCATTAAAATTAAACCTTCGCACATTCTCAACTACGCGAGGCTGATGATGTCATCGATGACGTAACTTCACTGCCCCGTCCCACCCCCTCGAAACGAGGTCAAGGTTTAGCGTGAATGATATAATAGGCTTTCTGAAGAACTATGGACATGATTTATCGGAATTGGATATAAAATAAGGAAAGCAAACAGTGTATTAATTGATCGTTCGTAGCTCAGTGTGGAATGAAACATTTGTTGCGGTAAACCGTCGTTCAACGAGGGGGTTTGTCACTCGAAGGTGAATCAGAATGGGGATATGGTAACGTATGAAATAAATTTAACAAAAATTTAATGAGTATTATAATGATGTTTGCTTGTGAACGAACTGTGATGTGATGGAGTGTCATCCGAAAATTAAGCTTTAAAGTCAAATATCAGCTGGAAGTTAGATTTTAAAATATAATATCGACGGAACGCAAGGCCGCCTGCTCCTACTCTCATACGCTCAAGAATTGTCTAGAATGAAGATTTCCGTCTTCTGGGTTGTTGCGCTGTGTAGTCTGGTCGATGTTAACCAACGTTTCAGAGGTCATACTGCCTCCGTCATCATCGCCCTGATGACGGAGGCAGTATGACCTCTGAAACGTTGGTAAACATCGACCAGACTACACAGCGCAACAACCCAGAAGACAGAAATCTTCATCGCCCTGATGATGGAGGCAGTATGACCTCTGAAACGTTGGTTAACATCGACCAGACTACACAGCGCAATAACCCAGAAGACAGCAATCTTCATACTCATCGCTGTGAAAACCTCAAATCTTACAATTGTCTAGAATATTTATTTTATCATATAGTGTGACAGCCTTAGAGCTTTTCTTTGCTTCAATATCACTTTTAAATTTCCGTGGGTAATATCTTAAACGGAAAACATTAAGACGAAATTTAACGCGGGAAGGGAGACTGAGGCCGCGGGTTGCTAAGTGCAGTTTGTGAGATGAGACGGAAGAGAATTCAAAGACACAGGACTAAGAAATCACTGGATGTGAGCCTTGAGTCGAATATTTACACTCTGAACAAAGCAAACCAAGAGCGCGTGTGGAGAAACCCTCCGAAAGCCGGAGTTAATTTAAACATTACTTAAGCATTCAGCCCGCACCGCGAAGAAAACACAACACTTCACCATTACATGGATCAATTTCTTAATGCTGTTTAAGAAAACAATTGTCTTCTGGGTTGTAATTTCTAACTGTGGAAGCAGCATGTACCTCTGAAACGTCTGCAAAATTCTACCAGAAGACAGCCATCTTCATACTACCTGCCGTGACAAGCTTCCATTTTTACAGTGAAAATAATGAAAAACTTAGGAATACAAAAGAAAGTGTTACTGGACATTGAAACAGGGTGTCTAAAGGGTGAAGCTGATCGTCGGCGTACCTCAAGTGCTCCTCTACTAAGTGCCTCGGTCCCACTCTCTATTTGTTCATTTGATGTCTTAGTGAAGCAGCTCGTGGATTATCAATCAGCTTTTGACTCTAAAACCTTCCACTTCCTTACAACAGGAATCCAAAATGAAGTCTTTCACGCCTGGGTCACATACGGCACTATTCCGTTACCCGGAAAATACCTTTTTAAATTCCTCACTAAATAGTTGCTTTAACTCCCTGCGTTAATTCACATTTAAACCGCAAAAGAATTTGCTATGAATAAAATCTGAGTTAACAGATGTAATAAGAACACATTGTCGGAAGAAATACAATCTTTTTGTATGTTTCCTGACAGCTTGTAATTTTTTTATGATAAATAATTGCTGTTGCATCCGTATTAATTGTGAGTAAAACTGACTTCAAACCGGTTTATGAGCTAAATATGTAGCAGCAGACTTTGCCTTGATTGGAAGGAGAACAGGTTCTTGATTTTTGGCCAAAACGAAAAAAGTTCCACTGATTGTCCCCAGAAGGGAATGATGACTCCCCTAAATAGGCAAAATAAACAAGCAGTGGGCTTCCAAATGCTGCATATCTCGGAGGTCAGTTACCTTCATTTCCTCCTCTGAATCACGCAGCGAGTTGCCAGCCACTCTACTCAGCGGTGTGCGCTATCACATTGTTTAAGGAAAAGCTCGCACATTTACCTTTCCCTCAGGATATTTAAGAAGCCAGCAGTGTACACACACTTTCTCAGTCGTGGATCTTCATTTGACATGAAGATGGCTGTCTTTTGGTTAGTAGCGTCATGTAGTCTGGTAGAAGTGTACCTCCATCAGGCCGAAATTGATGGATGCATCGAAGACCTTTAAAACGTCGGTAAACACCAGACCATAAGGTGTTACAACCCAGAAGACCTCGTACTCACCGCCACGAAAACCTCAAATCGTACAAAGTTTATCGTAATCTGAATGATTAAAAAATCTCCTAAAATCTAAGACTATTTTTAAAAGTTGCCTTGATGTCATCACCCGCGATGTGACATAGAGAAACACTTTGAAATTTTAATGTGCTCCGAAGATCGCCTGTGAATTTTTATTGTATTTTAATTGTAATTGAAAGATATTTGAGAATAAGTAAATTAGAATTATTGTAGGCTACTTAACAATATAACTGAACCTCATGGTAATTCGTTTGTAACTGTTTTTGGGTCCTGGAAATGAATTTTTGGCATTTGGTTCTAATCGTAGGCGTGTTATTTTGAAATTAAATTCTAGGTATGGTTATGTCCAACAAAGCATGACCTTGAACCTAGAATATGACGACGGTCGAATTTTTTGTTCCGGGGAAAGGGTTAGACGTGCCTGGTTCCACTCACCGGGCTTATTATAGCTGTCAAAAGTCTGCACTTTTACCTACTGTCTGAAGGGTATCAGAAGACCGACTTTTATGGTACTGGAGGACATTTCTGGGGGACAGATCTGATAACCCCTTTCTTTCCCCTTGCCTAAAAGCCGCGCACAGGTACAAAACCGAAGAAATGTGAGTTGTAGCAAAAGACAATCCAAACTGCCACAAACCGTGGTTACAGGACAGCTCTGCGGGGGGGGGGGGGGGGGACCCCCGGAGACCTTTTCTCAAGGACAGGTTTTTTTTTTCGTGCGGTGGTGCTAAGACTAATGTCTGTCGAAGGAGAAACACGGGAATAAAACACTTTCGTTGAATACACAGACACTGACATGTTCCTGTTGAACGGTTTGAAACAGGGGGCCCCCTCTTCTCTCTTTTTTTTTTTTTTTTTTGAGAGATGAGAAATTCATACAAAGTGGTGGTCGGAATACTTAGAAAGGTATGCTAGGAATAACTGAGCGAAGATGGGAGGATAATATTAAAATGGAATGGGAGGATGTGGACTGTGCTTATTTGGGCCGAGGATATGAAATAGTCGCGGCCTTCTTTGAGTTTCACAAAACGCGATTAATTCATTGGCGAGCTAAGCGAATGTTGTTCTCCCAAGAACGTATTTCTTTATATTCGGGGATAAAAAATATAACAGTTGTTTTGGGGTAGCGTGTGGTTAGCAAAGCAAGGCTAGACAGAGGGATTTTCTTCAGACCAGCTCGCAGATTTAGATGATTAGGTGACCAATGGGAGTTGGCTTTGGATTCTGGTCTGTGCAGACTGGTAGGTGTTGAGCAACATTTCGGAGTAACGTACTGTCTCCATCTTCAAGGTTCTATCCTAATCCAAAATCTAAATTTTTATTGTTGCTAAAACCTTGTGTGATCTCGTTATACCATCTGAACAACGAGTCAATCAATTAACATTGATGATACTTTGAACTTAATTAGTGACATGTTTTGACAACAAATTATCATCGACTACACAGACTTATCGTAAAACTGAGGTGGTGCCCCGGTATTAATTGACATGTTAAAAAACATTCAGAATGTAATTATATTAGGCCTGCTTAGAGTTTGCACAGTGATTCAATTTTAAGGTTTCGTTAGCAAAGCCATTAGGCTATGTTGTACTTTACAACAGAGTGTGTTTTTATATATGTCCATTCGTTATAAACCATGTAATTACATTGCAGAGTTATGATATAATTGCGTCATATTGTGAATTAAAATTTAATTATTTGTGTTTTTTCCGTCTAATCACAATTGTATATAAATAAAATTATACATAAGATATTAAAATATCATTTACATATTTTGGTACAACTTTTTACTACATGTTTCGGTTACATTGAACCATCTTCAGGTGTAAAGTTAAAAGTTAAAAATTATAATCTTATAAACTAAAACTTAATTACTGGTTTTTTAATATCTTATGTATAATTTTATTTATATACAATTGTGATTAGACGGAAAAAACACGAATAATGAATTAATACCTTAGAAATCAGACAGGCACAGTGTAAAAACATTAAAAAGATGTAATATTTATAACAGATGGAAAAGTTTTAAATATCTTGTGCCGGAAATTAAAGTTCACTATTTTAAATTATACATAAAAATGACAAGAAATATATGGTAACAACCATGACGTCATAAATAACGATACGTGAGGTCACCCTAACATTGGATTACACTCTAGAACTGGTCAGCGCTACAAAATCCAGTGAGTTAAAGAGCTAATCTCTGAGTTACACGTAACTGAACTACATTACTCTGATGCACATCCGTACACCAAATTGATGATAGAGAATATAATAATGATTACAGACACCATACATGCAGAAGAAAAGACAAGATGCTTCATGAAGTACATACGAACACAGCTTTAGTACATTGCCCTTTGGAAGACCAACCAAACAACGTAGCTCCTCATGCGCGTATACAGTCAAAAACATTATAATAAAACAAAAATAGACCTCACGGCCGGGCTGTAATGCAACTGGTACCACAGAGTGGTTCTCCCACAGCTTTTTACAGACTCGACGTCCAGAGCTCGTAGAGTTTTGAAAGTTTCGGTGTGTGTAATATTAATCTACAACCCTCTTACGTAATTTTACATATGTCTTGTAATAATAGACCTGTGTATTTCGGGGGCGGGGGGGGGGGAGTATAACAGTGTAGTGGTTGGTGCACTGCGTCAGTTTTACGTCACTTTGTTGTCGAAATATGTCGCCAATTAAATTCAAAATATAAACAGTGTGGAGGTCGTATGACGAATTACAGGACACAAGTTGAATGCCGCTTTATAAGTTTACAGAGGTCTGGTCTTGTTCTCATACAGGATTCTTAGATGTGGACGCGAGTGAATCTGTTGTCTACACGTTTAATATGGACCCGATGTTTAAAAAGACTGAGGTGTGATTTGACAATGATTTATTGTGAATCGAGTTTCGAAATTGACGGTTGGACGCTGTGGATGGCAGATGCGATGGATGAACACCAAAGCAAGAACTTAAAATCCTACAGACAAGAGTTGTCCAAACAATGAAACTTTGTGGACAGATGTTTGGGACTCGCTGGGCTGGGAGTCAGCCAATCACATGCATTCGCCTAATTTGAACATTCTTTAAAATAGACGGAACTTCTAAAGTTGTACGTTTTGGAGTATACCGGTACGGGGAATTTCACACTCGATGTTCTTCACGCCACACCAGGGCGGTGGCATTGGTAGGTCGTTGAATTAATAAATAACCACGGCTTAGAGGAACTGTTATCTTATATCACCCTTAGATAATTATAATTGTACTTACAGTGAAAGGCCTAAGATGTAAACAGCATTGACTTAAATAGAACACGATATTGTTTTCAAAAATTTTGTTACATTCGCGTTGACAATGCTCGCCGTGTACAGCATTTCGTATGGAAAGCTCAAAATTTAAAACTTTTGGTGTGTCTAATACGTAAGAAATTTTACGCACGAAAATAACTCGATTTATAAACATCTCCATGGTTAATATTTTAATATTTTCCGTCAAATCACAATTTTAATAAGATAATAAAATATAAAATATTTAAAATATTTAATATCATTCGATGCGGAACGTGAAATGATATTTTAAATATTTTATATTTTATTATCTTATTAAAATTGTGGTTTGACGGAAAATATTAAAATGTTAACCTAATTCACAATATGACGCAAATATACTACCTTATCTCCATGGTATTAACATAATGGGATACGAATAAACACAAAATCTGTCTGAAGCGTTGCTTGAAGTTTAATCTGACGACGGAAAGTCTTGGTGTTTTTGAACCGCTGACTACAATAACCCAAAGAAACGGGCCGGCGCTGAGAAGTCGTGCATTGACATCTCCATCGAGGCCGTCAAACTCTGGCGTTCTCGATTTAAGACAGCGAAGGGTAGGAGCAATCAGGCATACTGTGTGGTAACCCCACGCTTGCAGTAGTCTACTGGTTCCTTGGTTAGCTTTGCAGGTGCTACGTCTTATGCTCCACTGCACTGCTCTGTAGATTTCTTCTTCAGTATTCACAAATTGACGTGTTCTCTTTTAGATTACTATTATGTAAATCGGCTTTCAGAAATATCGCTACTTCAGACTCACATTTGCAAACGCGCCATGAATTTGCGAATTTTATTTGTGTCCAAACCATTCAAGAGTAATGGCGGTGAGGACTACACTGCGAAATGGATTGTTCTCCCATCTAGGAATAGTTCAAGGTTGTTAACGTTTTGGCGCATCATTGCGTGTAGTCACCACGCTTTTATGTGCTAAAATAGTCCGTCACGAAGGAAACGACACGCAATCTGTAAAATTATCCACCTTGTGCCGTTCATGCATTTAGTAACGTTGTAAAAATATGGCTGTAATGACTTGGCTTTTTTTTTTATAGATAGCTTCTGGCATATAAAATGCTCCTTGAATAAGAAGTAGAGAGCATATGGAGCCAGAAATTCCAACCTGCCATCACATTTCCTTGAACATTATTGTTTAGGCCTTCCGTTGACCGAATTGAAATGACCTCTGCGAGATTTCTTGCTTACTAAAGCAGAAATCCCTGGAAATTCTGATCCATCACCAAATGGAATTAAACAACTTTTATTTCTATATATCATGTCTATAAACGAAGCGACGTGTGGCCTTTCAAATTTTATTGTAGCATTTTTACAAATGAGGTTCTAGTCTGCCCACTTCGGTCTTCAGGATTACGATGCCGTGTAAGTGGTTACCAACGTTTCGGATAAACTTTACATTTCCTTCTTCATCCATAATGAAGCCGGAGGCTAAGAATTAATCCGTAAACTTTTAACTATCTTCACGAATAAACAAACGTTGTCGCAACCCGGCAATTCAAATGGGTGGGTCTGAAATCTTACGCAAACAATTTGTATTCGTTGGAACAGAAAAGTCGTCACCGAATGACTATCCTTCTTTCGGATAAGAAAAATGTATAAAATTATGTTTTGTTTCCAATAAATTAAGACGTAATGAAGCCATGATTAGAGATTCAGACTTACCGCCATGAAAACCTCAAATCCTACAAATCTAAATCATCTCTCGATACGGAGGCAACCAAATTATTTATCTTCTCATACCAGAAATTGAACATCCCACTCGTATCTGACTAAAAATGCTACTGATTACCACCGTACTATGTTTACCTTCATACTGCCCTTTGAAGCACGAAGTTCTTCTGAATATCTTCATTAAATCTGTTGAAATAAATATATTCCGTGTTTTTTTCCTATGAGTCACTTTTGCGTGTACTGTTTTTACAACTGCTAAGGACTGACGATCACTTGTGTCGGTCTTCAATTTGCGCCCATGGTCCCAAAGTTTCTCTCTTAAGAGGTCAGCGATCCCTGAACTGTCCCACGGGATGACAACGCAGGCAAATTATACGGAACTTCGGTTCAGTATCCAAACAATGGATTCCGTTGCTACGTTCCTGCCCCCCAGCGGCATCTCCGAGAAACTAGACAAAGACAGAAAGAACTTTTGCCATTAAATGACAAGTGTAGGACTAGTTCAACACTCGTACGCCACGATCAAGTTTGTCCATGTACGGCTAAGACAACATTTCCACAGCCAGGATGCAAGCATCAGGCTCTGAAATCTGCTGTTCTCATGGCCGAATCTTCCAGTCGCCTCGGTGTTTAAAAACTGCAGTATGTCTGCAGTCTACGGTACTATGACCCTGACCCTCGAAGGCGCCGGCACTTGTAATGTTACAATGGCCAGTGGCGTGACTCTGCCGGCAAGTTTTAAATTACGTGTAACCAATTAACCCTTTAGACCGGAGTGGTTATTATAAGGACCACTTTTTCGAGAATCAGTAATTTGAATTTTTGTGTTCATATGTTTCGCGTGGTTCTGACCGTGCAGACAGCGGTATTTCCTAAAACGGCGTTGACCTTTGGGCTTCTGAAGTGTCGTGTTTCCTTTGCGGTGCGGCCTGAATTCCACAACAACAACAAAAAAAGAGTTATTTATGCGAGCTTCGGCTTCAAGCGGCTAATATGCCCCCTACTCTAGTTCATGTCAACTTTCTCAGGGTCTAAATTTGTTTCTACAGCCACACGTTAATGATTGACTCATGGGTTCGAATGATTTTTGAGAAGTTGTTAATCAGCTGTTGAATAAATTACTTTACTTTTATGGAACAAGGTCCGTATTCAGAAGAGACCGACATTGGATTCTACCATGAACCAGATCAATTCAGGCTGTATAATTATGTTCTGTTTACACGAAATTATCTTGAATTCGTCTACTTCTAGGTCTGGAAAGTGATCTTTTTCTTTCAGACTTGCCAATTGAAATTTTGCACGTATGGAAAGTATATAATAATTATTTTCGTTACATATAACAAAGTTTCTTATGATTATTATAACACGAAGTTATAATAACTAGAGCGACGTGTTTCGGTGTGTGAAAATCATCCTCAGGTTCTTCCACAAATGTTGACTGTTGTCATTGCATTAGAGTGTACTGACAGTAAGCAGTCGTCTGTGTACTACACATTTTACATTATATTTTTAATTTAATTACACTTAATTAAATACAAAATGTAAGACCAAACTTGACAATTTTAAAGACAGCAAGAATGTGTCTAGCAATTTTCTGTTTTGTTCCCTTGGGACGAGTAGTTGTGTTTAACGGTGCATTTGTCACTTTTACCAGAGGCCGCCGAGATGGACGGATTGTTCGAAACGGATTATTTTGTCTGAATCAAGAAAGCCACTTAGAAAATGTTCAGTTGAAAGACTGAGTAACAGATGGAAGGATAACATTCGAGAAGAGGGTCTTAGGGACTTCTAGCTTGAGTAAGGAAACCGAACAGCTGTGGTTTACTGTCAAGATTTCGATTTCCGGAAGGGAGGGGCTTTGTCTTGAAGGACCCTGAGGTCTACCCAGCCCTCTGTTTAATGGTCGACGCTTTACCTGTGGGCAAAACATCGAAGCTTATCACTCATTACCATCTTGAACCGAGGCTAAATGTTATGAGCCATAACTCCACTCCACCATACGTCTTCATTGTGTGGTACTTTGCTTTAGATTCTGAAGTTGACGGGATTGTCTCAGCGTTTTGTCCAATGGCGGACTTAGGTAGAATATTAGTTGATTTCCAGTGTTAATTAAGCGTATTGAACGGGTTTATAAAATAACAGTTTTTTGTCAATTAATTGGTTATTGGTTTATCCTTGACCAAAATGGACAAAACAGCATTTTTGAAATGAAACTTGGCTTGGAGGAAGGTTCCCCAGACTTACTCCTGCAGGTCACTGTTAAACCCAACCGTAATTACTGCCTTATCTTGTATTGGACATCAATTCAGATGCCATAATTGTGAAACAGGTCAAGGGTAGGACACTGGGTCTGCCAGGCGGCGATGTGACCTTGTCCCTTCCATCGTGTCCTCCGTCCTCCAACATGGTTGGATTTTCGCCGTATGTCATCCGTGCAGGTTAGTTCTACGAGAAGTGGAATCAGGGTTTAGTTTTCAGATGACACAGAGACAACTTGTTCGGTCCTTTCGTCCAGAAAATTTTTGAAACTCGAGCGAAGACTTCACTTCCAGCCCTGCAGGATAATCGAAAAGTCATGCAATCGAACAGAGTTTAACGTAGAGATACAGACGGTAAATTGTGGCAATGAAATCATCATAAGTTGCAGTGTGATTAGGGCAGGTGGTACTCACCCCCACGCATTCTGTATCCGCGTGTGTCACGTGTAACCACGTGGCTCATTAGTAGAATTCGTTAAACGATGATTGGTTTCTGATTATTCAATTGCGTAATGACCATTTGACTGGATAATTTTGTGAAAAGTACAAATTATATTGTCAGTGACTTTACGCACGTTATAACATAAAGAAAATGTAAATTTATTATTATTCCATCTATTTATCACTTTATAGGTTATTAACTTGTATGTACCCCAGACAAAACCTGCCCCTGAGTTACTTAGTGCATCAGTTATTTCTGAAAAAACATTTTGTTTTTTAATACGTGTTGTGTAGATTTATTGTGAGGCATTACTATATATATATATATATATATATATATATATATATATATATACTATATATTTTGCATATGCGTCTTCCGAACGATGAATAATGTTCCTAGAATGGCGGTTTTCTGAAATTCCCTGATGTCGTGTTCGCCCCGGATGTTGGACAAATATTTTTTGAATTTATTATTATTATTATTATTATTAGTGGGGGTGTTGGTATTGGAAGTGATAAAAGTAGCAGGATTTACATTCCCTCAAATCTTACATTTCCCTTCGAATTTCCTGTCATGTCAGGAGCCATCTCGATTAATGGTTCCTTCCTCAAAAGAAAATCCAAGTCTCTTCTTTGTAATCTGAAGCTCTCAACCATTTATCAGATTAGTCGTACACAAAGACCCCAGAATAATGACGTGATTTAATCGAATTAAGCTTCCCGCCTTTCGACGGACTGCACTGTTAAGGAACAGCCTTCCTTCTTCACGTGGCTGCGGTGCACGTGGGCGGGATCACTACCTCGCTCAAAGACGGTCTCAACGTGGGTGTTCTTTGCCAGGCACAGAAACGCTCCTTTGAATTACGACCCCACACAAAATTCGTTCTCAGTCTGCGTTGTTTTCGTTTGTACTAGTCGGCGTGCAGGAACCATCTCTTGGTGTCACACCACGTGGAACACGATTAACTTAATTAATGTTCGACTAACGATAACTTACTCCTCGAGATCAAAGTGCCTTTTAAGTGCCTTTGAATGAACTGAAACCTTAAGTACAAGAAGAAATGACAAATGTCGGACCCGCGTTGCGTGTCACGCAGCTAAAACTTCCTGGATAAAGTCAATTAAAATCGATTAGGCGAGCGGAACATGCTAAGATATGTATAATCTGTTTCAAAAACATCTACAACCAGCGGACCCAAACCAACTTAGGTGATATTAATTATTTTCATGTGAGAAGGTTAGGGGTTTGAGGCTGGTACTTGGAAAAATGAGAGGGATGTGGATAAGATCTGGGAGGGGAACACATCCTCTGTGGGGTGAAGGAGGGAGGGAAGGTGCCTTACATGTTGAATCAAAATATTTCGTAAGAAGAAAGTTGAGGGGACAATTTTTGGAGTAAAATTGGTTTTTTTTTCAGTGAAGATCGATAAATTGTGCAAATGCTGTGGAATTAAAGAATATAGGAAAATATAGATATAAAACAATATATAAATAAGGGCATAAAAGTAGTCAGATGTAAGTGTAAATAGGATAGGAGAGGGCAGGTTTCTTGTCATAAGATTGTCTATGTAGCAAGTTAAAATGTCCAGTGCTAATAGTTATATCAGTTTTGTGGTTTAAAAAAACCGAGTCTTGTAACTCAGTTAAGTAAATAATAGAATGTGAATTTTGTGGTATTTATAAAATAAGAATAGACGTAAATATAAGTTTTTTTATTTTAATAAATTGAGTGTGGCCAAATACTTTTGAATGCATAGACCTGAAACAGGCTGTTTACTAAAATAAATCATTGAATTCATGATTTGGCGTGGTTACAAATTTAATTTATATTTGGAGAGCAGCTTAAATGTGTTTTTCATTTGGGGTGAAGTTGTGTTGTTATCGACTGTCAGAACCGGTTATTATACGTGTGGTTCTCAGTGCGGTTCCAGAGTCACTGAATCATTAATATTACTTTTATTTCGATATAAGCGAATGTTGGTAAGGAAAATGGTGTTAACGCTTAGAGCACTTTTGTTCACCAATGGGGGATGTTAATAGTGTGGTGTTGACAGTTTACACTGTGTGAATGAAAGCATTTCACAACTACTTACGAGCACGTTCAGCACACACTACACATTGTCACTTCACATCATTATGGCGTCTGTGATAATCATCATCATCATGACATTAGCATAGGTCGTTAACTGCCTACTTCCTCATAACAACATAAAGGACGGGTAACTGACATTTGAGTGCACAATTCTGCAATCTTCGTTTGAGATTAAGTTTCTGTTTCGCTTATTTAAAATTTAATCAACTCAGTGTTCATTATCCTAAACAGGACGTTTCAGAAGATGTTTGGCCAAACTTGTACGGAATTTTCAACGGGTCAGTTTAAATCCAAGTAACCAAACGTACTTCAGTTTGAAGTTGGAACAGTTAACGGAACGAAGTTACGCATTTATTAACAACAAATACATTTTAAGCGCAAAATATAAAATAAATAAACAAGTTCTTATTGGTATTTAACATATTTAATTAACAACCAAACCATTAATTACATAAAAAATCACAGTAAGTGCTCTAAAGTGCTCCTTGGTATTATGTGCACTCAGTAAAATCAAGCTGTCGCACTTTACTTCATGAAGGCGCTTGGGGGAGGAGGTGGTTCTGTTATGAAAATACGACACAGTACTGTAAGTCTTGCGTCAACCCCTATTTTGCACAGTAAGCTCTTTAAGATGCTCGAAAAAAAGTAATCGGGAGGGGGTAAGGTCCGGCGACCTCGACGGCCATTCTTGGTATCCACCACGACGTATCCAAAGATTTGGAAATAGTTGAAGGTTGTAACGCGGGGGAGCTTCGTCCCAGCACGTCACTCACTCTCTGCAAAATTTCGTGTGTCCTTCGTAACTGTTAAAACTTTTGGACTGGTGCATGCACGATTATTTCGACTTAAATTGACCCGAGAAACTTTTCCTGCAGGTTTGACAGGAACCTCCACGCACGCCTCGTCTGGCGACCTTTCTGGACTTGGCGATTTCACGCACGAGTCACTACACAGATCTGTCAGTGTTCTGATTTTACTCGTTCTGCCGATATTGGGAAATTCTCGCTGTGCTAATCCTTCATTCGGTGGCATTGACAGACGCTGAGTTCAGGCTTTCGACTGAAACAAATCTCTTAGCAAAAAAAAAAAAAAAAAAAAAAAAAATATACGAAAGCTGCAAAGAATATGGTCTCTCCTTGGTCACGGGTGTTGTGGCTTTCAGAAGAAGGACGGAAGGAAAGATTCTGACGTCAGAAGCCATCGCGTCCCAAGGTTGTTCAAAGTTCATTTGCCCTAGATGGCCGTAACATTGCAGTTGATTCGCGCTGCAGAAGACGAAAGTTAGAGAAGGAAGTGGACTCACTCTGATCTACGATGGACTGAGGCTTGCCCGTCGTTCTTTTAAGCGACTCCGAGAGCGGTCGCGTGTGGTTTCAGCCGTACGCGATCTATGCGACCCGGAACAGTCCTCATCCATTAAGGCTTTGACCGGGATGTTCTTTGGTTAAATCTTATGTGGTACCGCCTGATTCGACTTCTAATGGTTAAGTGAAGTGTTTTCTTCGCGGTACGGTCTGGATTCGTAAATATTATGAAGACGAGCTTCGGCTTCAAAGGGTTAACCAGCTGATTTTCGTAATGGTGAGGTGTAGTGTTTTCTTCGCGGTACGGACTGAATTCATAAATAATATTCAGACGATCTTCGGCTTCAAAGGGTTAACCAGCTGATTTTCGTAATGGTGAGGTGTAGTGTTTTCTTCGCGGTACGGACTGAATTCATAAATAATATTCAGACGATCTTCGGCTTCAAAGGGTTAAGCATGTCAGCGCCTTCCTGAGTGTTCTGTTTTCTGAGACCTCAGATGCACACGGATAATGGCTCCTCTTGTGAGGCTTCTCATCACGTATTTACAAGCAGGATCGCCTCTAGGCGTCCCAGAGTTGAGGCAGGTTTGTGTTCCGTACTATTCTCTCTGACCTGCAATATCAGAGTCGGCCCTGAACATCGTTGACCCCTCCGCACACACAGAACGATGCATTTATTGTTAACATTTCCATGAGCCCGCAGCTAAGGACCACCTGTTACTCCCATGTTGTGTAAGTAACACCCCGGTGTTCTACCATCTGCGCAAAAAGTTACGTAGTTTTTGTTGTTGATGTTCGAATGTTTCTTTTCACGTCCGCGTTCCATTAGGCATTGAAGCCACTCCAGTGACCACATCGAGCCATTGTTCGGCGAGCCTATTTTGCGGGTTGGTAAACGCGGCCGGAACTGACAAGTCCTCGTACAAAGAACACTTATTCGTCATTAACGCTACTGATTAATCTCTTGGCCATATTCTTTTAATTGGACTGAAATAACCTTCCCGCGATCTTTTTTTTATATAGGATACATCTGGCATTTACCACCCTTTGACTTGTGTTGTTATTCCAGGACCGGAATTTCGGAATTGTGTTCGTATCTGTTTCTCGCAGTTCTTCTCTGCCCTGTTCCCACCCTGAAGAAACATGTTTCTGCCTCCTCTTAACTTCATCTGTCCTTTATTTAATACCAAATAATGCCTACCAAACAAACTAAATATACAATGAAAATGACTGGAATTATTAATCAACCATTCGGGAATGAGAAAAATATTTTTGTGTACGATAACGTAAATATGCGCAGGGTTGCGAGCACTTTTACGCCTCATTTCCAGTATTAAAGGTATAAAATCATAAAAGACGCAGTACGCATGCGTGAAGACTTTTAGTTGCAAATCCTGAAGACAGCAGACTACTAGGAAGACCTAGAGGTAGACAGGATTGCGTTTAAATTGACGTTAAAGAAACATTGCGAGAGAGCATTGGATTAATCTGGCTAAAGATACTGGTTAGTGGCGGACTGTTGTGAGCACGGTTATGAACAGATGTTTTCCATATCCGGCGGAGAATTTAATAACCAGCTGAGTGACTAACAGCTTGTGACAGAGAACTCTCCATGGAGAAATATTGTTAGGCAATTTATGATTTCGCTGTCCATTCTTAGAATTCGACAAATTTTGTAATTGAATGATAAACACTCGCCAAATACTAAGAATCTAATGCGAGAGCATCAGGAATCAGTTGTCTTCTCGAGACCGGCTCACTGGCTCATGAATTATACGGAGATAAGCAAAGAAAACTTGTTTATAAGTTCTGACAAGATGATTACACAGTGGTTTCATCTTTGTCAGTAATCGCCCTGACTTCTAATGCATTTGGCCCAACGGCTCATAAATTTCTTTGATTCCATAAATATTAATGATATGTATCGATCAGTTATTGATGACGATAAAGTCTTGGATTATATTGTTTTAACCGACCATGTATCCTAATCTGTCTGTGGCTTCACTGCGAAGCACAGAAATAAACTATCTTGGAAGATCTACACATAGGATAATATTAAAATGTATTTTACGCGAGTGCGTGCTGCATTGATCTTACTCACGATAGATAGCAGTGGCGGTTGAAAAAATGACTATGAACTTTCGGATCCCATGAAAGCAAGCGAATTTCTTGACTGGGAGAATGAATGTTTGTTTTTGTGGAAGGCAGTGGTAATATTATGCAATTTATTCCATAATTAACTATCTTTATTATTAATCCGAAGTTAGATAGTCTCAGGTACTGACAGCGAGAGATCGATCTTTCGTCTTTTATCTGCACACTTAAAATAACAGTACATTTTATTCGCTAAAAGCTAAATTATCAACACGTGTCCATTAAAGTGAGCAGGCTATACAAATATGCAGGTCTGTTCACGGCGACTGTTTCTTACATTCGTTTTTTGTTTTGTAAAAATATAATCGCCATATGGATAGTTTTTTAACCGCATTTGGATGTGCATTGTTTGGTATTACATTTTCTGAGTCGCAAATTACAGGTGATTCCGTTATAAGAAGGGAGTCATTAACTGACCCCGTCGTTAAACATTCTACTGCTGACAGCCGTGCTAATTCCTCCGTTTACACGGTCAGTATTTCGGCAAAACAGCTGCGTGAACTTGGTACAGCACTGAAGTTGCGATTATTACATTATAATAACACTTTCAAAAGTGTTTGTAATAATAATTCAATTTTATATTTTAACGCGCTGACTCATCAACTGGAATCAGCAGCGCAAGATAATTAACTAAATACAAAGTTTCGAAAACTAAGTAACTTAACTAGATGGCTTAGGGAACCCGAAGGTTCATCACCGAATTCACCAAAGCCCTCCACCGGACCCTGTTGTGGTCCAACAAAATCCAGTCTCCTTCAACTCCTACCTCCGATAGATCCCGCCTGACATTATCCTCCCATCTACGTCTAGGTCTCCCCAGAGGTCTTATCCCCTCAGGCTTCCCAAATAGTGGACCCAACCAACCAGATGGTTTACGGAACCCGAAGGTTCATCACCGAATTAACCAAAGCCCTCCACCGGACCCTGTCCTGGGCCAACAAAATCCAGTCTCCTTCAACTCCTATCTCCCATAGATCCCGTCTGAGATTATCCTCCCATCTACGTCTAGGTCTCCCCAGGGATCTCTTCCCCTCAGGCTTCCCAAATAGTGGACCCAACCAACCAGATGGCTTACCGAACCCGAAGGTTCATCACCGAATTAACCAAAGCCCTCCACCGGACCCTGTCCTGGGCCAACAAAATCCAGTCTCCTTCAACTCCTATCTCCCATAGATCCCGCCTGAGATTATCCTCCCATCTACGTCTAGGTCTCCCCAGCGGTCTCTTCCCCTCAGGCTTCCCAAATAGTGGACCCAACCAACTAGATGGCTTACGGAACCCGAAGGTTCATCACCGAACTAACCAAAGCCCTCCACCGGACCCTGTCCTGGGCCAACAAAATCCAGTCTCCTTCAACTCCTATCTCCCATAGATCCCGCCTGAGATTATCCTCCCATCTACGTCTAGGTCTCCCCAGAGGTCTCTTCCCCTCAGGCTTCCCAAATAGTGGACCCAACCAACCAGATGGTTTACGGAACCCGAAGGTTCATCACCGAATTAACCAAAGCCCTCCACCGGACCCTGTCCTGGGCCAACAAAATCCAGTCTCCTTCAACTCCTATCTCCCATAGATCCCGTCTGAGATTATCCTCCCATCTACGTCTAGGTCTCCCCAGGGATCTCTTCCCCTCAGGCTTCCCAAATAGTGGACCCAACCAACCAGATGGCTTACCGAACCCGAAGGTTCATCACCGAATTAACCAAAGCCCTCCACCGGACCCTGTCCTGGGCCAACAAAATCCAGTCTCCTTCAACTCCTATCTCCCATAGATCCCGCCTGAGATTAACCTCCCATCTACGTCTAGGTTTCTCCAGCGGTCTCTTCCCCTCAGGCTTCCTGATGCACACCTCTTGTCCCATCCATGCGTGCTACATGCCCCGCCCATCTCATTCTTTACCCTGACAATTTTGGGGGAGGAATGCAGCTTTTTAAGCTCATTATTAAGCAGTTTTCTCCGAAAACAAAAGTGATAATGAAACTGTTATTTAGCGACATCGAATCAATTGAAAAGGCTGTTTAGTGGAATTAGATCTGGAACTGATTATGTATGAGCTACAGGGCTAAAGCAAACAGTTTCCGGATTGGACCGCGATTTGATGTCCCACTGTTCTCTTTGAAGTACTGAGGAAAATCACTGAATACGAAGAGAACTTGGTTTTGGTGTCGCGGAATTGGCAAGTGAGTCCAAAGTCAAAATCGACGCTGCTTCCGGGTTGGGCCGGCCCGAGAGACGTTTTTGAAAAAACGTTTCTCTGGGTTCTGTCATATGTATTTTCCCTCCACGCCACCCGACACACGAACAGGAAGTCGTAAGTTTGTACGCGGGTAATCACCTGTTGCTTGGAGTGTCGCCTACGAACGTGGTGCATGTGGAAATGAGCCATCGCCCTGCTGATCCGTCGACGTCCGGTGTTGGCATGGCAACGGCCAATGATGGAGTAGCCAAGTTTAAATAAACTAACTGTCACGCTGAAAACTTCGTGCCCTGTACAGGTTCTCGTGGTGAGGAGTATGAAAATGACTGTCTTTGGAGTGTTTAGCTGCCCCCAGAAGACGCCGGTCTTCATACTAACATCAGTCTTATCCCGTTTTGGTTACGAGAATTAAAATTATTTTTATCCGGTTACATGTTCGTTCTTTTGAAAATATTCTGATAAAATGTGTTATATTTTCGTTATTATTTTTATTATTTTTCTCTGATATTTTCAGTACCACGACGTTTAGCCTTATGAGCAGTCTTCCTGTGTCCTGCACTGCCCTTAAAAAATTTTATTTATTCTTTATAGGCAAATACATTATCTGCGAGCCTTGACACTAGTTTTCGAATGAGAATGGTTTTGTAAGCGGTACTTCTTGTGTAGAATGTGACTAAATTTTTGAGTAGTTCTTCGTTTCGTTTAGATAATTTCAAGATGTCTTCCAAATAGTATGAAAAACAACACCTTACGCTCTGACCCATCTCACGCTGATTAACCCCCGCATTCAGAGAGCGTCTTTATACGTTTCAGTACTCTCAGTTTCTGAACGCGGTGGGTGAGTCACCTCAAAGTGATCCGCTATTCATTGTCATTTGCTCCGAGTCCGAGAAACAGGTTTTCCAGCAGGATTATCGGTTTGATGCCCTGTGTTACAGAACGAGTTTCATGTTGGCCGTTCCTTTATATACATGAGGCTGGAATGCGTCCAGACCCTCCCGGTTTTAGCGTCGTGTCGCATGCGTTGGGTGAAAACGTCCTTGGATCTGAATGGAGGTAGATTCTGTAATGTCTGGAGCACGTGAGAGGGCCAGTAAATGTTATAGTGTTTGTGTGGGCGTTGGAATGGAACTTGCAGACGCAGACTGACCGGCTGCTCACTGCAGTGGCTGTAACACTTCAGAGCAAGTTTAATTAAGCTGACGGCTACTCAGCCAAGACATTTACCGGCTTTTATGGAACCAAAATGTTCATTACCGTTTTCACAGGACCCCTGCACTGGGCCAAATGAATCCAGATCTTTCCACTCCTATTTCATTAAAAAAATTAAATTAGGTACTGTTCTCTTATCTACGTGTGACATGCAACTTATCAGAAAAAAAACCCTCACATTGGCCATTTTAATCGGTGACAGTCTTACCATTTCGTACATTGACGGTGTCTGACAACAGGATACTGAGTGGTGAGGAATCAACCGGAGAAGGGATGCAATTAGATAATATATAATGAGGAGCTTAGCGGTCAGAACACTAGCCTTGTAATCCTGGGGTCCCGGGTTCAATTCCGGTGGTGCTCAGATTTATAACTTGTGTTGGGCAAGGCCGTGGTCTAGGCAACACGGAGTTTTCCTCCGTGGCATCCCAACAATTATCCCATTCACACACAGAAGAAGGCAATGGCAAACCACTTCTGGATCATCTGCCAAGAACGTATATGAACAAGTCCCAGTCCGAGAAAAGGATGGAAGGATCCTGTTCATATGGACCTGTCGTCAGACAGAACACTAAATAATAATAAGATGAGGTGGTCTAGCGGTTAGAACGCTGGTCTTGTAATCCTGGGGTCTCGGGTTCGATTCCCGGCGGTGCCCGAATTTATAACTTGTGTTGGGCAAGGCCGTGGTCTAGGCATCACGGAGTTTTCCTCCGTGGCATCCCAACAATTACTCCATTCACACACAGAAGAAGGCAATGGCAAACCACTTCTGGATCATCTGCCAAGAACGTATATGAACAGGTCCCAGTCCGAGAAAAGGATGGAAGGATCCTGTTCATATGGACCTGTCGTGAGACAGAACACTAATAATAATAATAATAAATCACATGAGGATGTAAGGTACTGGGCATGTAGCACGCATGGGACAGGTGAGCAGTGTGTACAGACTCCTCTACGCGGGACAAAATAGAAAATCCGCGCTATCCAAACACCAAAGGAAGTGAGGAACATCGTGACAGCTTAACGCACCCTGACTTGTAAATCTTCGTGCTCAGACCTGGATACAGCTTCACGTTACGTCAGCCTTTGTTCTTCTGGCAGTGGGCACTTTGGGGACAAATTCGAGGTAGCAGACGAGAGATTGTCCTGTCTGTCGTTCCACACTTTCTCCGTGTTCTTATCTTCTGAACCGCTCAGCTGTGGAGAGAGCACAAAAAATATTTATTCTCTTCCCCCCCCCCCCCTTGTGAGCGCGGTTACGACAGATTAACACGTATGAAACGTATTTAATATTTACACACGTCAATAATGCCAGCTGTCAACGTCGTCAGTGAAAATATTTTTTTTCAGCAGTCGGAGAAATATTACGACCGTGTAAATTAATATGCAAATGTAAACTCTGGAAAGTAAACAATTTGCCATTGTGTGATGGAATAACAAATCACACGTATTTGTACGTTTATTATGCTGTTCACACATTACACATGCGATGGGATAACTTAGCCAGTGCGTGCAGTGGCTGCCCGCGGTCTGGATGGCAGCGATTCGATTACCGGCAGAAGCAGGAATATTCTCTCTTCCCCACCGCTTCGGAGAGGTTCTTCACCGATCCTCGAACTTATGAGCACCACTGCCTGTTTTCCAGGGGGTAAAGTGGCCGGAGGGTGAAGCAGACTACACATCTATCCGGTGCCGTGGTTAATAATGTGCGGAGCTATGCCTTCCTTTTGTCGAACGTATGCAGACCGCGGTGCTTGACTTAGAGTAGGAAAGGAAAATAATTGGCCTCTGGAGCGGTTCTGACACGTGGAGGTCCGCCTAACACCATCATTTGTATTGCGACTACCTAACTTAACCTAACTTAATCTAACCTAACCTAACTTAACCTAACTTAATCTAACCTAACTTAACCTAACTTAATCTAACCTAACCTAACTTAACCTAACCTAACTTAACCTAACCTAACTTAACCTAACCTAACCTAACTTAACCTAACCTAATTTAACCTAACCTAACTTAACCTAACCTAATCTAACGTAACCTAACCTAACTTAACCTAACCTAACCTAAGCAACAGGTCTTCTGTATCTGACGACTAACGCAATTTTGTATTTTCCGTTCCTGTGGGAAAATCATTTGTCATCGAACGTCGTAGTCGAGTGGTTAGCACTCCTACTTCGTATTTATCGAGTTACCGGATTAAAATCTCAGGCTTTTGCCTTAAACGCACCGTAAATTAGACCACGACCGCTTCCTTTCCTGTCAATCCCATTTTCATCGCTGAGTATCATTGTGTCATTCGACGCTTATAGCGTCGTTAAATATGTACAATGTTTGTTCACGCAGACAGGTGACTTTCAGGGAAATAATTACGCAGTACAGAACTGAAACTCCAAACGTAGTATCGACGGATTATCGTCGATTGCCTGCAATATGGCGGCCGCCCCGTTTGTCTTAAATTCCATTTGTCAGTGCTGGGCTCATTTCCCGATAAGACTTGTTACTCACAGATGGTTGCAGTGACTATGGCTTGATCCTGTTTCGGAAACAAATCTCTTTTAAAAAGCATCCTAGTATACATTTACCAAACAGCTTCTCCGTGAGTCGTTATGAGGTAGTGTAAGGTTGACCACGTGCTGTCGACTCGGGTCTCAGGGATAAATAGGACACTGTATTTGTTTGCTTCGAATATTCTCGTGAATGAGGCGCTTACAACTGTGGAGAATGTGCACGTGCCGTCCCACTTGGACCACAGGATGGGCCACACGAGCTCATCTTGTGTCTCCAAACAGCCAAGTTTTCCGTTCGCTCACACGTAATTTGAACGCCAACAATTTTTACATAAGACATAATTAATCTCCTATGAAGGTCAGTATTGAATTTAGGAATGAATCAACGAAAAATAGTTATTAAATAGTTATAATTACGTCGAAGGCAAAGTAAGCGTGGAGCTTATGTCATGGACGTGACGCCTAGGTATCAGGAAACAACACGATGCTCCAAATCATTTTGAAACGCACTGGGGAATAGGCCTCAGTGTCTTTACCGTCAGGCTGTCCGCCTTAGTACAATACATTGGCTTACTCAGTGCGTGTGTGTCGTGGGAATCCCTAGGTTCTACAGTCGACGTCACGTACATACACGTACGTAATGCAAACAATCGAACTAGCAAAGCACATACGTTCTTGCTAATACGTACATACATTACACGTCTTGTAAGCCCCAGGCCACGTATTAGTACCTGCGTATATGCACCACCATACGTGTAAGACCGCCACCAACATTGACATGTAGTACACACTTAATATGCCACGCCCTCTTGTAATACAAACCTTCTGATCTCATTATTTAATAGCTGTCATAACTCTAAAACCTATTTTAAACTAGTACACTTGTGGCATACGAACGATTCATTTGACTCTGCGATTGGGCTACTGAAGACAACCACGCGTGCCTGTTGTTTGTAATTTTTGTTATGTAAGTGCTTTAAGTACAAATGTCACGTCAGCGAACTCTAATTCATAACATGGTTAACAATTTGGCTAATTTATAAATTGTAAGACTTGAGGTTCTCACAGCGGTGAGTATGAAGATTTCCGTCTTCTGGGTTGTTGCGCTGTGTAGTCTGGTCGATGTTAACCAACGTTTCAGAGGTCATACTGCCTCCATCATCAGAGTATGAAGATTTCTGTCTTCTGGGTTGTTGCGCTGTGTAGTCTGGTCGATGTTAACCAACGTTTCGGAGGTCATACTGCCTCCGTCATCAGGGCGATGAATATGACCTCTGAAACGTTGGTTAACATCGACCAGACTACACAGCAGAACAACCCAGAAGACGGAAATCTTCATACTCTGATGACGGAGGCAGTATGACCTCTGAAACGTTGGTTAACATCGACCAGACTACACAGCGCAACAACCCAGAAGACGGAAATCTTAATTTATAAATTGTTTGCTACATTTGAGTAAATGTCCGGTAAGTTTTGCGTAAATGTCGTTTGTTTACTAAATTGTTGATAATTTTGAAGTCTCCCAAAACGAGATGTTTTACAGGAAACCACGTCTTAAACAGTAGACCCAGACCTTACTTAAGGCCTCAGTTGACGGTGATCTCTCTTGTTTGTTGCAGATCTGCTTATAGAGTGTCATGGCGTCAGTATCAGGGCCGTCTTTACGAATAGCCGCCCTTATAGGCGTGGCCGTCCTCCTCTGCATTCAGTTCACCGACGCTGGTAAGTATTTTTTCCCCATTAATACCTTTCTTTTATTTCCTAAATTTTTTTGGACGTTGTGATTAACAAAACTGTCAAATCTGAAGAATTCTAAAATGTTATAAGCCAGTGCCTTGACGTTTAGGTTTGTAGGCGTGTTTGAATTAGCATTACATTATTTAATATATGTATTTCTTATAAAACTATTATTAATTACACATTAAAAATTATCAGGATCGGAACACGCGATGCAATTTGCTTGTCGTTCGTTTTGTATTGATGTGAAATGCAGTCTCTTAGCCTACTCTGGGAAAGAACACATTTAAAATTGTTTGAAAAAAGTCTCCAGGAAAATATAAGAATCTAAGAACAAAATAGGAACACGGGCGGGAAAATTTAATATTCTTACGGTAGTGAAGTATAGGACGCCATGTTGGATTGGTCATGTGACTAAGACGAAGAGTTCGCGTCGAAGACTGAGAAGGAGCTGAGAGGATAACATTAAGATGAACGGAGGTGGGGGATGTCGAACCTCCTGCTATCTTATTGTTATAATCATTAAAACTATTATGCTACAGCGTGAACACGTTGCGAGCTAATCACCATAATTTTTTACACAGACGTAATCAAATTTCATCCGGGTTCTGTTCCAACTCACGTCTTTCGTGGTCCAAGAATGACAGAGACCCCTATGCGCGAACAGGAAACATCAATTCCTCTTTTCACATTTTGAAGCTTAAGTGCGTGTTGGTAAGCTTTCTACCGAGTGTAGCAGAAGTCTCTCAAATGCCATATTTCTTTTGTGGCATAGTTTGGCTTCGGTTTAATTGTTCTCTCGTGTATTGCATTCAAACTACGTAGAACTGTTACCAGGATTCGTATTTACAGAACGTTTGTAGGTGGCCCCTGAGTAACGGATCACATGACCTATTTGGATTAATTTCAGTACACTTGTAGTAAACACACCAGCAGTGATCATCGGTCCCAGGACACGAGTAACATTGTTAATTGACTTCCCCTGTATAGCCGACCCCACTTAGGCAACTGCTTTTATGAACACTGTAACTCAATTACTATTCTACAAGCACTGAACAAATATTAAGGTACTAATTGGATTGTGTACAATTTTCGTTTAAGAAACACGCGTTACGTCTTTAATAGAAATCCATACATGTAGTAAGAAAGCGAGCTTCGCCTTATTTTATCAGATACTTTGTAAATCAGCTAAAAGCATTTCCGGCCTTTAAAATACAGACTTTAACCATCTCCGTCAAGTTCTCTTCCCTTCTGCTGTCTTGCCATCCATCTACAAATTCATTTACAAGCGGCCAATCGTCTTGTACACTGAACTGATAAAACACGATGGGATGATGTCCTCTAAACGTTTAACTGTATTACAGAACACGCAATAAACCTCTGTAGATACTGCAAAGAATTGAGTTTTATTACTATATATCCGTCTTCGACTCTGCTCGTTGCATTTACGTGTACCTAACGTCCACAGATCGGCTGCAGATAGCAATAGTTAGAATCGATCTGACTGTTCTCTGCTTTGTACGTCATTACAAGTAGTCGCTGATACGTCCTCCCAGAACATTGAATGGGATTGATAAATATCCACCTGTTTCTTGGTCGTGTAATAAATGCACTGTACACCGTTTATTTCTCCATCTCCATCTGTTTCGTATACCCCGATGGCAACGTGATTTGTAACCAAGTTGCCTACTTAAAATAATGGTATTTTATTAGACATTAGACTATTTATATAGACTGATACATGTGTTTCTCTGCCCGGTGTGATCATTATATGCTAGTCACTTCAGTCTGGATTCAATGAACTATTGAATCCAGTCTGAAGTGACTAACATCCGGCAAGTGACTTAAGAGTCCAGGTGTCTTTAAGATGTCATCTGTGAGTGATAAAGTGTTTGATGTACGTTTTCATCGGAAGAGAGGACATGCATTTTCTTGATAACGTCTTGTCATCAAATCTGGTCTCTGATTGGTTACATGATAGTAAGAATATCGCCGTCTTTTCTCCATTCTCGGTTGATTTTATAACAGCATTAGTATTTTTATTTGGAATACGACGAGTCAGTGTAACATATGATCTATTCGAATGTTACATATGCCCCGAAATATTATTAGTTACTTCACTAGTTTGTCTCAGTCTTGTATAAAATCTTGAATTACACCTTATAATATCCTACGACTGCTTTACGTTCATAGCAGTTAATCACATTACTTAAAAACGTCTTCTAAATTATTTATTTATGGCGGAAACAAAGCTCGTGATTATTCGAGTAATATTTACGGAGTCTAAGGAATTAAAACTTTGGAGCAGAGGGGCTTGAAATTTGTATTGAACAGCCCCGTGAAAATATCCGAGCCACGGGTTCTGGATAACAAACTAAACGGCGACCATATTAAGAAACAAATATTTTATATTTGCGCTGGGAAGTTTGTGAGGTTAGGTCGCCACATGCAATCTTCAACAACATTACGTCAAAACTTAACATCGCTTCAAACTTTCTGCTCCAGAAGATCTGATACAAAAGTCCGTTAATATAAATTTAAATTTGAACTCGAAGAATCATCTCTCCTCACAGCGAGAGGACATCCGTGTATTTCAAGCTCTGTTTTAATTATTACAAAAAATTTGTTATGTGATGGAAGAATATCAACACGTGTGTCTGTTTCGTCATCAGCAGTGCGCTGTATAGACTAGAATTCTGCCTCTAACAAATCGTTTTAGTTGAATAGGATGCTACCATCTTGCTAAGCAATTATAAACCTTCAACTCTTAACTGCCACAGTGACAATTATTGTAGTTAATTATTCCACTTGGTTATCATTTGTCAGATTTATATTTTTCGTGGTGCTGATTTCCGACTTGCGAAGTCCGCTCATGTTAAGAGCCTCCAGTTCATTTACCCGAACGTTGTAACAAGAAAAGATGTAAAACATCCGAATATCTACGGTAAATATTGAACATTTTCGCGACAGTGTTACTGTAAACATGACAGCACAATCATTATCAATATTGACTCAACTTTTTACTAACTCGTTTTTCTAAATCTTTTTATGTTTTGAAGTTGGTCATTGCCCGTATTAAGAGGAACCAAATTTCAGGCATGTGTGTGTGTTATTCAGAGCAGCAATATGGATGATCCTGTGTCCGACTGCCGTGTTCTGACTGGAATTCCAGCGAAGTAGGAGGAGTGTGTAGTCTCCGTTCTTACGAATAGTTAAGTTCGTGGACACAGTTCTTAAAGCGAGTAGTAATTTCCCACAAGAACAATGTAATGCATCAGTAGGTAACAAAAAATTAGAAAAAAAACACAATTTCATTGCTTGAAAAGGAAAATACAAGGAACATAAACATGCCAAATTTTTACACATATATAAATATGTTCTGTAAAGAAGAATTGGGAAATATAGGAAAATATGACAGGAAAACTGTGCGCTTTCTCACTGCACCAGTTGCTTTATTCTGTTTTCTGTTTAGCCTTAAGCAATCATACGTAAAGAATTTATCAAGCTTCAAATGATCTCTGTCGTTAATGAGATTTTATTAAGATAAATTGCACCGAAATAATTTTATTTGTATTTGCGCCTTGGTTAACGACGCTGTCAGTAGCTGAGGTTACACGGCGTCGAATTATGGGAACGAATAGGCACGGTTACGGTTGAAAGCGTTCGATGATTAAGGCTTTGACCGGGATGTTCTTTGGTTAAATCTTATGTGGTACCGCCTGATTCGACTTCTAATGGTTAAGTGAAGTGTTTTCTTCGCGGTACGGTCTGGATTCGTAAATATTATGAAGACGAGCTTCGGCTTCAAAGGGTTAACCAGCTGATTTTCGTAATGGTGAGGTGTAGTGTTTTCTTCGCGGTACGGACTGAATTCATAAATAATATTCAGACGATCTTCGGCTTCAAAGGGTTAAGGTACCATCCCAGAGCAGCAAAATAACCACGAACAACCTCGGTCAATGTTGTGGCCTATCGGATCAACACTAAATTTCGTGCTGAGATATTTCTATGTTGGAAGTCCTTTTTAATCCTGAATGCACAGCAGAACGCGAAATCCTGTTTTGAATTTAGCCACAGAAGAGGCAAGAGTTGTCTATCGATTTCGTTCGACCACCACGCAATCCGTTTCTGTGTTTGCGCACTCAGCCTCGCGTCCTAGGTCAATGGACCATGGACCTTTGACACGTTCCATTCTGGATGAACTCCATGCTTGCTGCATTCTTCAACAAAGCTGTCGTACAGTAGGTCCTACAGAAGTCCAAAGTTCCGTCTTCCGCATTTTCCTTCGCCATTTCAGGGAAAACGCCGTGGACCTCACCGACGTTTCAGTGATTGACTGACGCTACGCTCTCGCAAATTCTACGCAGCCCCTGAATACAGAATGACGTCATAGAAATTTGAAACCCGGTATATTTACGAGATTAAGAACGCCTCCACTCCGCGACATGTGTTCATGGCTTGTTCCCTCGATACAGTAGGAACAACGTTTGTTATAATAAATAATTTCAGTAGGAGATTAAAACAAGACAAAATTCGGGAAATACGAGTTACCACGCGGTTCAGAAGCTTTCTGTCTTCATAACTTAAAAATATACACAGCGCCTCTCACGAGAAGGGAAGAACACAGATTGAGGGTGTTCGACGACAGGGTGCTAAGGAGATTTGGACCCAGGAGGGATGAAGCTACTGGATGCTGGATATAACTACGTAATGAGAAGCCCCGCGTGGATTTTGTAGAGCAAGTGTTTATTAATTTCTATATATTTAACCCCCAACAGCGTGGCGACACAGAAGAACTTTGCTGACCGTGTTGCAGGAAGATGAACGCGGTGTTGGACCTCACATTCATTGACCTAAAGTAACCTGACCTTTCTCCCACGTTCGTGGGGAGTGGGGCGATATTTTCAGCTACCAGGAGATTGGATAGGCATACACGCACAGCCGTAAATTACAGAGTAAATTGTCTTTTCTCACCTGCAAAACCACTAGAAGCTGCCTGTGTGTTGTATCACCGGGAATCGTGCCACATTGGAATCTATCTGCTTCACGTATCTGAGCGGAACAGTTTGTTCGCCTCTCATTTAATAGACCGTAAAATATATGTGCATATATTTTAAAACTGTCTTGGCGTGTATTTGCCCGCAACAGTTAACGCTGGCGATATCCAGTGTGCGGTTATGAATTGTCTGTGGTGATATATCCCCTAAGAAATACACGTACGTAGAACAACATGGCGGCTGGTTTAACTGTGAATTTAGCTTTTGGTTTTATTGCGATGATTAGTAAACCATTGCAGCTGGATATGTGAAATTTGGTATGGAGATTGTGTAAAGACACACCTACAAATTCTGTATGAGATACTGTTTAAAGTTGAAGAATGTCAGACTAATATAAGGTAGATAGAAATATTAAGTAACGCTGCTAATAATTATTATTCGACTGGGATTCGATCTGCTACTCCCTTCGCACAAGTCCGACATTCAAATGTCTTCTCTCCCTGCAGGGAAGAACCCTGTAGAAGAATCAAAATTAGATAATCATGTTTGGGCCTCAATAAAATTCCTTCGTAATATCTGATTTCCATCAACGAAGTAGATACTTTTAACATAATATAACGATTGTTTTAAAATGAGTGTTGCTATTGACTTAAATCTGCGGCGGGAAGAAATATGTGGTCTCTGGGTACATATCCGGACGCCACTCAGGTTCGTTGACCAGCCCCGGTAAAGCTAGTGAACTTGCAGACAAGTCGCGTACCCAGCAAACCAGAGGCCCTCTCTTCACTGCCCTGACACATGAATACAGCGCTCCATGCTTTCTGTGGCACAACTGGTCTGTGTGGTTTGAGAGGCCCTCGTTAGCAAATTGTTCAACTGTGGGTTTATTAAGAACTGATTCTGTTACATTGACATTTGTCAGAACACCAATAACGACATGAAATTTTTGCTATTTAAACTGAGAACCAAATTCATTTTATAACGCATTATGTGAGCAATATGCAGATTTTTAAACGTAAAAACTGATGGTGCATATAATTACCGCTGACCTATAAGAAGACAAATATAAATAGGCCTAATGGATTATTCTTCCGTCATTTTCGTCTCTCGCTGTGTCAGGAGTTTGAGTGCGTGCATTTCCGACACTTGTTTCAAAGTGGAAGGCGTATGGCGAGGCAGTCGTGGAGACCAACATGTTCGCGTCGTGACCCTTAACCCACAGTGCGATCTGCTTGGGTCAGATGCGGCCACAGGAGGCGGTCTCTGTTTTCTGTCGCGCAATGTCCCAGACCTTAGTTTATTGCACTTTGTTCGTGGTAAGATTGTTCATGAACGCAGAGAAATTTATTTTGTATGTTTTCGGAGTTCCAGAATTTAACATTTTAATCGATTATTCGTAATTTATCCATTAACTGGATAACTTTCATTAGAGAAATAAACTACTTTCTTTCGTCGAACTTTCTCTACCTATCCATTGTCTGGTGTTTTAAATTTTAAAATCTTTAAAAGTCACTACACTTCGAAGAATGGATTTTCCTTTGTCTACAGGTAAAAAAAGAGAAGTGACACCTAGTGTGTTGGATCCGGTGACCGAGGAATTTTCGTCGACCTGGAGATAATGGAAAATCCATCCTTCAAAATGTGTGATTCTTAAGGGTTCTTTATATTTGTGTGTGTCGAACGGATGCTAACAAGTGGACAGAATTTAATACGGATCCCCCACACTGAACGACATTCCACCTCCGCCATCGATGTTCACGTCTCAGAGCGGAACGGCTAGAAACTGGTCTACAATCCTGTTTCGCCATAGGCAGTCAAAAAATAAACTTTGGAACTCACTTTAAGAATGTATATTAACAATATGGCCACTGCGTGTTAAATATTTGTAGACTACGTCTACACGTTTTGTAGGAGGTGGTTTAGTATACGGGCAAGAAGATCACTGGTATTGACGGCGGGGGGGGGGGGGGTAGGGGGGGGGGTGAAATGTGTTGATCATATTGAAGGAACTGGATGCTGCAGTGACTGACTCTTGGCGAGTTGCATACAATACGATGAATTTCTGTATCCAAGAAGTACACCACTCCATGGAAGAGATATTTCTCCTTAAATTTAATTGTTTATAACACCGTCTAGTCTGCACACTCTGGAACGCATTCGAGTGTTAATACAAATAAACAACTGTGCTTATTGTTCATTTAATTATCACTTTAATTGTTGTTAACACAGCCTTCGTGGTATGTCATAATTGCCTTGTTTATCATAAATAAAAGTTTAAACATTTTTAAATATGCAGGCGTTGTTGAAATCAATTACGAGGAAGCCGGTGGAGAGATAAGTCTGCTCGAGCTCTCATTTGGATAAAACAGTTACGGACATCGAACAGTCATCTGTTTCTTCAGTTGAACGGCCATTTAAGCTGCTATTCAGGAGCAGAGAACAAATGCCAACCTCTTAGGAAGTTAGTAGATGTCTGAAGCTATCTTGCTTGTTGTGTTCAAACCGCAGAATACAGAATTTAGTTGTAAAGGAAGGGAGATGGGTTTACGTGGCCTGAAATTAAAGCATGACAGGTTATAAATTATTAGTTAACGACTGTGTTTTACTTGCGTTAGTAGGTGTGTCATTTGAAGTCAAATAGTTAGACCTTCTAGGCCACGTGTACAAACCTTGAGGCGCGGTTGTGTAACAAATCCGAAGATGACACGCGAAGAATTGCCCGTCTTTGCAGTTAATATGGAGAACTATTCTCCTTCTCCTTCTCCTTCTCCTTCTCCTTCTCCTTCTTCTGTAAGCCTACTGTTTCCCGCCCTCTTCTTAAGCGGAAACCCTGAGATTCAAATGCGTGGACACTGACGCACCTCTAAAACCACAAGCAGCGATAAAGTTGAGAGACGAGTAGGGGTTTGCGATCTGATGCGTCTACCTGAGTTTACTAACTCCCACTTTTAATCCACCCAGTTGGTTCATCGACCATTAACTCAACACCCAAATAACACTAAGTCAAAGATAACGAACTACAAGCCGTTCGATCCTTGATAAGCTGATTGTTGCTCATTAGGTCTAGGAATTCTCAGCTTTTCACGGAACTCCGAAGGTCGTGTTCTCAAGATTCCGCCATTGGACCATGTCACTTTTTTTTTCCCGTTGTTGGTCCCAGCCATTAGACGGAAGTTCTCCCGTTATCTAACGACGGGAGCAGTTGTAAAAATGAAGTCACTGACTCATTTATACCGTGTGAAAGCGGAAGTAGAAGGAGACTGGAGAAGAGTCTGTAATGAGGAACTCTGTAATTTGTACTCTTCACCAGATAAATTATTATGAAGGCGATAACATCTCTGAGGATGAAGTGAGCGGAACGCATGGGTGAGAAGTGCTGACAATATTTCGAAAGAAATATCCCTGAAAGAAAGAGAATTTGGGAGATGCACGGGAGGTTAATATTACAGTGGATCTTAGAGGATCAGGGTGTGATGGTGTAATCTGGATTCATCTCGTTGGACTGTAAGGGACAGTACTGGGCCCTTATGAACACTGTAATGAAAATTCGGACTTCATGAAAGGCGGGAAATTTGTCTTATTCGCTATTGGCTACTCTTCTGTGTGGAATAAGTTAGATCGTTAGGCGTACTTGAAACTTACTTTTCATAATCTGGTAATCTTTGAAAGGTAATATCGAGCCATTTACAGGGTTTTTTTTTGTTGTAAACTGAAGTTCGAGAAATTTGCTGTCTTTGAAAATCCGTTCACACTTCTCAGGCGGGTGATGAATGACGCTGCGTGATTGTCTTGAGGCTGGCAATGAACTTTCTAACTTCATCAGCAGACCCTGGCAGTGTCTCGTGGTAGAAGGCCGATGCCTACTCTCGTGGAAATAAGATGAGAACAATTGCAACATCTTTAGCGCACCGCAATTAGAAGGTCGCCACGTCTCAATAAACAATTCATGTCAACTACTCAAACAAGTGCGTATGTTCATCTACCGATCGTAATACAGTTTTACGACTCCTAATTCCTGGCATGTCTTCTTAAGAAATTTTTCACCAAAAAACCGGGCGTATTTTCGAAACTCTTAGAAACTTCGTAGGACTCGTTGGACCAGTGATTAGCCCGTCGCAAGGACTGCCTACAAAAGACACGCATCTATGCCTTGAGTGGGAATCGAACCCATGGTCAAAGCCCAGACCGATCGGCGACTCTAACCGGCCCTACGTACATACACCGACCGCAATTTTTTAATATTTCTTCCTGGTGTCTTTGCCACTGTTTAGGAACCGTAGTTTTTCAGTAATGTTTCTGTTGGACTAAGGGTTATGCAAATAAATTACAAATTTGAAACTATAACAAATTACGTATATGATTTTAGAGCAATCTTTATTACAAAAGAAACTGTGAATCCTCATAAGACCGTCAGTCGTCGAATGTCGAGGACGGTTTAAAGGTATAAATAAATGCTCTAGTCCAATCATCAAAAGATGTCTATTGTCAGTTCACGTAACCAGACAAAAAAGCTAACCTTTGACACATTCTGCTGGTTTTTCGTATTCATTCATTTGCATTCTGGGCGATCTCATTACACCGGCCTGAGGTGTAATGTACGACACTCTGGTTGAGGTCAATAAACTTACATTAATCTGCGGTTCCAGTGTTTGTTTCGCAGTTAACGTAATTGCTTCCCGCCTTAACACGTAGCCACTGTGAATGAATGTTTGCCTAATCCGTCAAAACTTCTTTCAAGCCAAATCATAGAGGCGTTTAACCTCTCTCGCCCGACTGTCACACTCCATCACCACTGCGACATTTATTTGTTCCAAAACTTAACGTTCCACGCCTTTACTGCGAAGCTCATAAAGACGGTGATAATGATGATACTAACACGTAATTTATACTTGTGCGTGACTGTCAGATCAGTTTTCAGACGGTGAAAGTCGCTTAGCGGATCAAGAAACCCCATCCTTTCGTGGAAGTCAAAGGCCCGGTGTCTGAGCCCCGTTCACTTCGCACCTAACTTCGTTAATATTAATGTTATCCTCATATCTACGTTTCTCAAGTTTCATTCGGGGCAATGCACAAAAATTTTATTTATAATTCTTTTCCCCCCAATGGTCTCAATTGCAAAGGGTAATCGAACTAAGGAGGATTTTCTGAGCGGCAGTGATGGAACTCTGATGTGAATACCTTGGACGTGGATGCACGTTTAGACCATTGGCCCATAAACAATTAAAAGAAACAGAGCTTACTGTAAACTGTGAAATGTTTAAAATTCCATTCATCAAGACAGCAAATAATTATTCCCTAATGAAGAAACGAGCATTGGAATTCGAATACTTTCTGGAATTTTAAGGTTAAGGATTGGTTTTGCCACTGCAAAAAACCTAGAAGTAAACATCCAGTGCCCATACATATTCAAATGAGGATGACCTGGAGAGAGGTATGTGGTGCGTATTTTGTACATTACATCACTGCGTGCTCCAGAGACACGCATATACACGTGTCTGCCTGTTCAGTTCTTTTGTTTCAACTTTTGACCCACAATCGTGTCGAGAGCGAGTGTGCTAGGAGGGGGGGGGGGAGAGGTGCTTTGGGATGAGGGCCAACTCTGGGTCCACACCCACAGTAAAGCGGCCTCCGTCACACGATGTGATCACACCTCACAGTGGGCCCATATTCGTCGCCGTGAGAACTTAAATAATACCATAGAATAGATGGTACGTCTTCAGATAATTAATTAAAAAGACGAAACGTTTACTAACATTTGAGATCTCTGATTGTGACGTGGCATTGGTGACGATTATGGATATCTGTTTTTATGTCTCGGTCTTGAATCCACCGCTTTTAAAAGTAAAAAAAAAAAATCATGTAAAACCAAATACCGCTATCGTCAAAGCTGGATGCAAATGTAAGACAGCAGTTACAGCGGTAAAACGTCTGATCTGTATCCAGGTGGCACCAGGTTACAGTCTCGACGGGGAAACTGGCTTTGCTGACAACCTGCCCAACCCTGCGGGTCAACGACACGGGACATCCTACTGCCACCTTCTTCCCGTTTTCGCGATAAAAAATACTTACGATTAGTTGGGCGTTATAATACCTTTGTAATCGTCGTTAAACAATGTCGGTACAGATTATAGGCCTGCTATTCAAAATTTAGCAGAATCTAGAAAAAAAATGAAATCACCAAACGGAAGCCACAAGAATTTCGTGTTTTCCATTGTGACGTATTTAAATGTCGGAGGACCACCGTGTTTTGACAAGTGCGTTGTTCAATTTGAGACTACGTTGGAAAACTGGACGTACACAGGAGGTTAATATTAAAATGAATCTTAAACCTTAACCTCAAATCTTACAATATTAAAGTAATATGGAGAATTCGGGTAGGATCCATCCGGTTTCAGTGAAATCCATTGACAGTAAATCAGTAGCACAACGACGTAACACTCAGATTTCCCCACATCTGTTTAAAATTCACACCGGTTTCGAGTTCCAGAGATTATAAAGACATGTTAGTACAACAGATGTTGTATACCGTCTGTCGGAGTCTTTGGTATCTGAATTTTAAAAAATAACCCGAGGGGATTTAATGAAACATCCCCCAAAGTCGCCTACCTTCAGATTCGGAAGTGGACAGCCACTTATAAGAAGGAGGCTCGTCCCGAGTTAACTGATGAGCCCACTTAGAATATAAATAGAAGCGTTTTATGGCATGAGCAGGTATTACGTAACTGCCCGGGGGACTAGAGAGTCCAGTTCTGGCTGAAGACGCGGTAGGATTCCTTCACCTTAACGACAGAAAATCGATAAATGCGCTTGTATATTGCCCTGTATACTTCTGAATGGAATATTAATGCTAAAGACTTTGAAATTTGCAGGTTGTGAATATAATGATCAGTAGCTTATAATTCATAAAGAGTGATTGAAAAATCAGGCGACATTTATTGATGATTGAATTAAGTATAATTTGATTGAATAAATAAACGCAATATAGCTGAGACTACACAAAGCCCACGCAGGTCACGCCATGTTATAACGGTCGAGGTGCAAGGATGTGTTGTGTTGCAATTGTCGAACACCTCCTGGCATCTCTTCCTAACCTCTGCCAAACAGATGGACAATTACTTGTCTGGTGAATCGATTGTTTGGTATAAAAACTTTTAACCAAGCTGCACAAGATACGAGGAAAATAGGAAATGTTGATCGCGGTGGAAATTTCAAAACACTTGGCGTAACATTATTTATTATTTTCTAATTTTATGTAATTTTTTGACAAATAGAACATATGTTCCGTGATTCTTCGATTACTCTGTGTGTTTATCTTTGATTTTTAAGCTGTTGCTGTGCCAAACAATTGGAAGTTTGTTTTTTCAGCAATAAACTGCTAACGACCTTAATCGACTTAAATCGAGAAGCTGACAGTACGTTCAGCTACTCAAAAAAATTGTTCGCATGTTATGGAACTCAAAAGTTTTATTACCGTGTTAACAAGAACTCACCTGGGGCCCCTACCCTGAACCAAACGAACCCAGTCCACACGCTCCAAACCTACTATCCTAAGTGAGACCTATTTTAATAGTATATTTCCATCTACGCCTCGGTCTTCCAGTGGCGTCTTCCCTTCAGGCGTTCCAACCAATATCTTTTACGCATTTCCCATCGCCAACATATTTGTTATGAGCCCCGCCCATCTCATCTTCACGATTCCATCATCCTAATAAGTTTTCTGTAGGCAGACTGCACTGCGCAACAACCCAGGGGGCAGTCAACTTCATTCTTGCCGTCGTCAGGACCTGAAATATCGCCAGAAGGGACCATAGTTTTGCATATTTTAATCTTAAGTTTTTTGTTTTGATGAAGTAACACTTCGTAGTGTGTTGGAATGACATCTTTCCGAGCCCTTATCCATAATTCCCATAAATCGTGATGAATATTTCGTGAAGAAATCGTGACGTAGGATCTGTGGCCTGCAGACAGCCACTACAGCCGCTGAAGGAATGCGGGATATTATGTTCAATTGTGACGTTTATTGTACTCAACTTATTCCGCCACAGAAGACAAGACACAACGCTGGTCGTCTTCCCAGGTAGTGAATCACCACATATCCTCATTATTCACCGGCTAGTCCTATTTAATGTTCTCACCCTTAGGACTACATCTAGACAGCTCCACAGAAGAAGGGATGTCAAATTTTAAAATGAAACTTTGGGGAATGTTGTGCCTTACTCCTGTTTATTGAATATGATTATCGTATCTTGCGAGACATGCGAAGGCCTTACATTGAATTCAAGTGTGTATTGAAATTCTCGAAGTTGAATGCAATTATGGACACGCAGTATACATCTTAAGTGATTCATTGTATCGGCGTGTATTAGAGTAACACGATATCATTGGTTATCAGATGAGAACTACAGATTTGTGGGACATTTACTGTAACGTCTGTGAAATTGGTTACTGATTCAGATTCAAGCCTGGTACAAACCGATTGTGTCGCCTTTAGGTAATAATGAAGTTCCTCAGCCTACGTACTACAACATGAAGGCGAATTGGGGAGCGGAGGTGAAGTTCCGCTTATTCTTACCTCGATCCCGGGTTGGAGGTGAACTGGTTAAATTTTGCATCACACCAAAGCACATACAACCACCACGACGTTTCGGGCACGATTCCTTCGGTCCAGATGTTAAGCCAAATAAGTTTGGAACACATTATTTCGCTCTAAGTATCAAAAATTTCCATCGACCTTCGAGTAATGTCACGTCATTCGTCTCTAAGAACGTAACAAATTTTATTAACGAGGAACTTAAAATAAGCGATGTACTTAAATAACATTGCTAGAGTGATGAAATCAAGCAGGATGAGATTGGTAGAACCTGCATCAATCGGGAGGGAAAGAACAAATGCTTACCAAATTTTTGTCGGAATTCTTCGGGGAGGAAATTGCCTGGAAGACTTAACGAATCTTATAGAAATGGATTATTAAAGTGTAGAATGGATTAAAATAACGTCCAACAGCAGTCTTTCGTGAGAACAGCGATCAAGTTTCGCGTTTCTTAAATTATTTTAACGATCTGAATTGTTATTACCCAATATAGCTGTCTTCTGGGCTGCAGCACCGTGTAGTCTGGTATAAGTTTATCACCCCGATGATGGCGGCAGCAAGGACCTCTGAAGAGTTGGCGCTACAACCCAGAAGGCAGCCATCTTCGTAATCACCACCCGTGAAAACTTCAGATCCTGCTAGTTATTAGCTGTTCTGAAAATAATCTGTGCAATGTGGAGCCATCTTGGACATCAATTATTGTTCTCAATAACCAACGATACTTCGCTAAACGATATCCTATTAAATAATAAACAATGGAAGCGATGTGTACAATCGAGATTAATCGAATGCAGAAGGAAGCTACTCGTGACCTCCCGTTACCGTTTCGTATCTTTGAATGTTTGAGACCAATTTGTCTCGTCTTTGTACACTAACTTAGCATTCAAATGAGCTGTCGTGTGCCAGCCGACAGTACATGAAACCAGTGTTCATATTTGAATAGTTTCATTCATCGAATTGTTCATTCACTAATAAGTCTTCATTCGCAGACGAAGACAGTAGTATCACGTGACGCGACATCTCACGAACTCAATTATCCATTGCCGCCTGGTAGTATCAATCCACCGTGGCTTTTGACTCATTCGCTTGTCGCTCTATTGTTCCTGCAACTTGTACGCCAGGTAGTCGTAATGTTTCCTATTGTCGGCTTGTCTGGTTTCATCTTCTGTACTTAAGATACTTCGTCTTAGCGGCGAGTTCACTCATGTTGTAGGTAGATTCAGGTTTCCGTGCCCACGCAGATACTTAAATGATGTCCATTCAGTAATTCAGTTGCTTGGAATTAATACCGTAACTGAATTATCCGTTATATTATAATGTGATGACTGACCTGGAAAGATGTGCCTTGCATGTGGTCAGAAAGTTATTCTTCCGGGAGGCCATGAATAGGAAGTCACAGCGACTGACCGCCGACATTTTCATGTGAGTTTAAAGTCAATTTGCTTTCCGCTATCACGCGTCAATGACTTCTTATATTTTATTAAATACAGTGGGAGTGGAAATTTTAGGCCTGTAGTGTTCAATGTCGTTATGGGCTTCAAAGCGAAAACTGACAAATTCACGGCAGTTCTCAAAATCTGCTTACCTTTTAAGAAAGTACGTACGTGATATAAGATGCACTATGATACGGGACGTGATTTATAGAGTGCGTTTCAGGCACGTGTTAGTTCGTTTCTGCAGTTGGTGGGAGACGTACGATCAAGATTTGTGAGTAGAACGTAATTTTGTAGGATTTTAGGTTTTCACGGCGGTGAGTCTGAAGATTTGATGTCTTATGGGTTATTGCGCCGAGTAATCTGGTAGATTTCCACCATACTACACGGCGCAGTAACCCAGAAACAGCAATATTCGAATGTAATTTTGGTTCAGAATTATTATTTCGTCGAATAGGTTTCTATGTAAACTGATATACAGGACTCGACTGGGTTTTTCTTGGCGATTTCAATGCGCGTATAAGACAGTAATTGCATCAGTGTAGGTTTCACTTGTCTGTGGTTACGAGTGAAGCCTGTTTTATGGATTTATACTCTACGACATCATTAAATAAGGGACACATGATGGGCGGAGTATGCAGCATGTATGGGGGAGATGACAAATCAAACAAAATGTTGGTTTGAAAACCTGAAGGGAAGACACTGCCAGGACGCGGGTAGGAGAATAGTGGATTTTAAATGAACAGAGCCTATGTTCGTGGAATGGATTTATTCAGTAGGATTTGAGGTTTTCACGGCCGTGAGTCTGGGTTATGGCGCCTTGTAATGGAGTAGAAGTTTACCAACGTTTTAGAGATACTTGCTGTCTCCATCATCAGGGCGAGGACCTCTGAAACGTTGGTAAATTTGTACCAGACTACAGGGTACCATAACCCAGAAGACGGCCATCTTTGGATTAATTCAGCTCAGGATAGATTTGCTTGCCTGCCTCTTGTAAACACGGAAATGACAATTGTAGTTCTCTGAAGGGCTGGCTAGTTCTTGACTACCTGAACGAACATGAGCCCCAACAAGGACTCGAGAAATTAATTCAGCGCAAATACTGTTCCTTAACTGAAGTTCGTGATTCCGTGTCGTAAATAAGAGTCACCGAGGTTCTGGCAGAAGTTTCCTTGCATTCAAAGGAAGGGAAGGTTGTCGAGAAATTATATAAGACCATTAGGTCTTTCCTCCAAGCATGTGAAGGCCGGGCAAAATAAAGCTGATTCATGTATCAACTGAATAATGTTGAGTCTCTTAAATTGTGAATTGTCCGCGTGCTCAGAAGTTCTTATCGGTTACTAAATATCGTCTTTGCACATTCGTAATCTAACTGGTGGCCTGGTAACGGATATGATTAGTGAACGTCGTCGTGTACGTAGTTCTTCGAAGGGCATAGGCACCATTTGATCATCAGTTTCTGAATTATGCTTCGGGACATTTCTCGCTTTTTTATATGCAGTCGATAGATTGATTGATTGATTCTTGTCTTATTGACGCTTCACAGGTCAATCTGCGTGGGACAGTGGTCATTGTCTGAGGTAGGCCTGTAGCCTGTTATGCAGTGGCGGCTCGTGAGTCTGAGCAGTGGTAGTGCTACGCAAATCAGAATATTATTTAAACACATAACAATATAAATAAATGAAAAGAAAATTTATATCAGGAGAAAACCCATACGTGATCGACGATGTTTTAACTATTTGTAAGTCCAGAAGAGGGCGGCCATGATTCTTTACATCATTTTTTACTCAAGGACAATTTATAAAATGTAATTTGCCGCAACCCCGATACGCATTGTACCACTGAACTATCCCTCACTCCACGGGCAGCCGCTCTGAAATCCTTGCACCCGGATGAAAGCCCCGTTCTCCTTCGCACTCCTCGACCATGGACTTACTATCAATTCAGCCGATTAGTGGATAATGACAACGTAAGAGGCAATATTAAAATAATGATATCGAGGAAATAAAGTGTTGCAAATTATGTAAAAACAAAAAAATTAAATTTTAAATTTTTAGAAAATAATAGGACGTCCTGCAGATCTACAACTCCTATGGACGGGCCGCCAATGCTGTTATGTTATACATTGTTCAAGGTCGTTCTGGTATAACGATTTAGGTCGTCTACAATCAGTGAGTCCGATTTAAGGTTTTTACGGCGACGAGTTCGAAGACGGCTGTCTTCTGAGTTGTAGCTCCGTGTAATCACGTAAACGTTTACCGACGTTTCAGAGGTACTTGCTTTCACTATCGTTCACCCTGATGATGGAGACAGTATGGACCTCTGAATGGATGCTTGTTTTCTTTGAGGTACGACCTTAATTTTAGACGAGCTTCAGACGGTTAAATTACTTTCTGGTTGCTTATAACACAACGACGACTTATGCGATAACAACTTAATGAACAATAAACTTGTTTCTTTACGGTAAGAAATATTTTTCATAATTATGTGTGGTCTAGGCAACACGGAGTTTTCCTCCGGGGGCTTCCCCGGTTTCTCCGTGGCATCACAACAATTACTCCGTACTCCATTCACACACAGAAGAAGGCAATGGCAAACCACTTCTGGATCATCTGCCAAGAACGTATATGAACAGGTCCCAGTCGGAGAAAAGGATGGAAGGATCCTGTTCATAGGCACCTGTCGTCAGACAGAACACTAAATAAAATAAACCACAGAGACTTCAAAAATGCCTATAAATAAGAGTACCGCATACATCAGAACACAGTTCACTCAGGAATCGAAAATAAAGACGAAACCCTATAAAACAATGGAAGTCGTTTTGACATAAAGACGTTTAAAAAGCTGCACTTTTCTTCATGATATAGTTCGCGGCGATTGACCGTCATTTCTCACTTTTGTTTCCATTTACATTTCTACGCGTGAGGGATCCCTACAAGGATTTCTTGCATTATTTTGTATCCGCCACTTGCATTTCCTTTCAAGGACCGCGATGCACACTCGACACAATAACTTGACAACGCGCTCACGTTCGTAATTGGTCACTTGGTTTGCTGGTTGTGCCATACCATAGTCCCCGAGGTCAATGTCTCTCTCCGACTCGCTTAATTGTATCACTGGAGTACAAATATCCTCCTCCTGTTTGCGTAATTCAAGACTGCCCGATTCCTCGCACCACACCACTGAAGACATTAAACTTCTGTCTATTTCTTTCGAAGTGTAGATTCGCGTTGTGTTTTCATCTTTCGTTGTAAGTGACTGAAGACTCATAGAAAGCGATATCTGCAGAAGAAGTCTTCGACAACCTTGCAAAATCCTAGACGTCTCGTAATCTGGCTTTTATTTGTATAACAGCTGTCTGTCCTTATTAAATAGATGGTCGAAACTTGATGCTTAACTCAGAATAATGTCTGGGTGGAAATAAATCGCGGGGACAGACAAGAAATTTTCAGTCAGAAGCGAAGAGACCAGCTGCTTGCTTGGAAGACGCAAGGGTAAATTAGAAGATAATATTAAAATTGATTTTTATGAAAATAAGGGCAAGGATGGATTAAATGGCTGGATTCATCTGGCTAAGAATATGGACCGGTGACGGGCTCTTATTATTATTCCTTTCATTGTCCATTTTACGTATTTACTATTGGATGTAGGCCTGTGCTTTGCACGAATGGAATATTTTGACTGTCTCTGACCCCTTAATCAATACAACAACAAAGGAATTATTTCATAAACAAAAGCGGTCTTGCTGTGTCCCTCTCAGGGACGATTCGCTTGAAGGAATCTGGGATTTTCAATTGATCTGGGAAGAAATGAAAGATTGGTCGAAACACAATGGAAATTTGCGTGTGAGTCCGGACTTAGGCGCATTCTGTACCGACAGGACACTGGTCTCATCGTCCCTCTCCTTATTTGCGGAAATCAAAGGCCCCCCCCCCCCCTAGGCACAAAGAGGCATTATAGGATGTTTCAAAAAGTATTTCGTTATTTTATAATCGCTCGATTTTCTGATTCTTCACTGCCCTCTGATATTCTGATGACTGATTTTTTTGATGAAAATCGAGTAATGTGAATCTGTACAATAATTACTAATAAATCGGTATGAATTTCTAACACATCATTATAAACTTAGGGCCAGCGAGTCTGTAAGCAGAGGTGACTGAAACCCAATGTCTGGGAAAAATTGAGAGACGATACAGCATCCGATCATTAAATTAAAATTAATTATTAACATTGTCTTCAAAAGTTCAGTACTAAGTAATCTGCCCCATTCTCCAAATAAAATAAAAGAAACGAGAATTACGATAAGCCTAATCGCTCAAATTTCAAATTTGCTTTGTAAGAGAACTGCCCAAGGTTTTCAGAATTTACACGATTTGAATCGACTTAGTTTTCGAAAAAGTCACACTAGTATCAACACCAAGCAATAACTGAATCTAGCTTCAAGAGCGTTTGTTACCGGCCGTGGAAATCGTATCTAGGTTTATTTTGGGTAAACCCTGTACATAAAAGATCATTTCTCTCCCCTCCGTGATTCACCGGGCCTGGGGGGGAGCTTCCACAAAAGGGAGTTTTCAGTATGAAGAACGCAGTATATCAACAGGGCATTGGCGACTGCATGGCAGAAGGCATTTGTGTTGATGAGAAATGGTTGTTCCCTTATACAATCGCCTTTTAGATAAATGAGTAGGGATTTTAAACATTCTGGAAGCTTTGGACCGCCATCTGGCCGTATTCCTTCGCGACATGCTCACTCTTATCGTCATTCTTCTCACTTCTCTTATCACAATCAAGGATCGTAACATCCGAGCAGTTAGTAATCACTGTTTCGTATTAGAGAGATATCTCGTGCTCAAATATCAGCACGGAGATAGGTCATTTTGAGATTTTCGTGGTTTTAATCAGTCCATCCGAAACAAAATTCCGGGATAATGCCCCGCTAAGCCCACGACCGGATCCTTCCGTGTGCATGCTCAACACTGTATTCATTAATCATCGTATGTAATTTCATGAAGTGTCATTAAATAATCCACTAATATCTATGAAGAATCATGCTTGTTCTAGTATCGTCGCAATTATTCGGCTGATTAACCACAGTGTATCAGTTCATCGGTTCAGAAGTTGCCGCTGTTAAAATCGTACGACCTTGTCATATCACTTCTACAGGCTTTGATGTAAGTGACCACGATGTGGCGTGTTCACCCCAATGGTAACTTTTTTTTTTAAGTGTTCTGTCTGGCGACAGGTCCATATGAACAGGATCCTTCCATCCTTTTCTCGGACTGGGACCTGTTCATATACGTTCTTGGCAGATGATCCAGAAGTGGTTTGCCATTGCCTTCTTCTGTGTGTGAATGGAGTAATTGTTGGGATGCCACGGAGGAAAACTCCGTGTTGCCTAGACCACGGCCTTGCCCAACACAAGTTATAAATTCGGGCACCGCCGGGAATCGAACCCGAGACCCCAGTATTACAAGGCCAGCCTTCTAACCGCTAGACCACCTCATCTTATTATTATTTAGTGTTCTGTCTAACGACAGGTCCATATGAACAGGATCCTTCCATCCTTTTCTCGGACTGGGACCTGTTCATATACGTTCTTGGCACATGATCCAGCAGTGGTTTGCCATTGCCTTCTTCTGTGTGTGAATGGAGTAATTGTTGGGATTGCACGGAGAAACCGGGGAAGCCCCCGGAGGAAAACTCCGTGTTGCCTAGACCACGGCCTTGCCCAACACAAGTTATAAATTCGGGCACCGCCGGGAATCGAACCCGAGACCCCAGGATTACAAGGCCAGCGTTCTAACCGCGTTCAGCTTAGTTTGTAACTAACTCCACGAAGCAGAGTCCTTCTTCAGAAGCTAATAATAGCACATCCTAATGTAACTGGTGAGGATTAGCCTCTCATTATGCAGTGTTCCAAGGGCCTTGCTACCGTCGTTCACGGACTCCAAAGATGCGGGTGGGATAAATATCACCGCCTGAGAGTGGGTTTGAAGGCGGATCTGCAAATCTGTATCATGCAGCCACAACATTAACACAGAATACGTGATGTACAGCGCACAGCTTCACAAAAAGGTCCACACAGTGGATTGGAGTAGGACGGCGAGTCGTGTAAGGTCACGTAAGATGACCCAAGTTTATAAAATTGACAATAAAATTACTTTTACTGGATGTAACTGAAGCAATTAGAAATCAAATTGAGATTTAAATAATACCATAGGGTTCCACAGAAAACAGGAAATTTCAATTACTCATGAGTTAGATGGTAATCTTTTGGGTTGTAGCATTACGTGGTCTGGCAGACTTTTGCCGGACTTTTCAGAGGTGCTTCCTGTCTTCCGTCATCAGGGCGATGATCGCCCTGATGATGGAGGCCGCTCTCAAGGAATCGCTTTGAGAATGGGAACTAGTCAGTGAAGGCAGAACCTTGCCGGGTCGGTGGTTAAGAAGGCTCTACCACAAGCAAGAACAACCTGAAATCCTAGTCAGGAAGGAATTCGGTTTGTCGATCATGTTGCTTTACAATATATCCCTTTCTCGCCGTGGGCGTCAGCCAATGACGTCATCAGTAACATTTATTAGTTCTGTAACTGGTACCCGTTCATGACAAGGGACAATGAGAAAGATAAAGGGATTTTCTCGCCGTGATTGTGGCACGCGTGTTGGAACTCTCGTCTCGAAATAGTGTTATCTGAGCCTAAGAAAAATAGGTTTTTGGCACGTAACTAACAAGGAATTCACTGAAATGCACGTAAATAGCAGAGCTTTCTGGCCAATTTCAGACAAACTGCTGTCTTCTCACTAATGGACAGTGTGAAACACGTCGTTAAATGTTACAGTTCAATTACAGTACGATATGTCTTGGAGCGCATGGCATTAGCAGTCCGATTCAAGGTCACCTCGAACATTTGCGTTTCGCACGTGTCTTGGGGGTCTCAAGAGACAACACCTCATTGGCCGAGAAGGGTGATTGCGCCTTGCATTGGTTTATTTATAAAATCGTCTCAGTACCTACAGCGATATCTGAAACGTCGGTAACCTCCTAGCAGACTCCCCGAGACATTAGCCACGCGTGTTTACGTCTGAGTACCTGCTTTAAATAAACTGTTTAATCCCTTTCACGTGTTGTAGTTCTCAGAGGTTAAGATGGTTGCTTGTGACCTTGACTCCCTTTCAATTTATGAATGGTGTTATGTAGGTGTGGTGCAGAGTAACATGTTAAACGATGTCTCCGGGTTGAGACGTCCGCTTCGTAACAGGCGATCGTGTCGTCCTCCCCAAACCCTGGAAGCATTCGTTTGCTGAAGGGACAGTCCGCGGCCAGTGTCGTATGATACAGACTACATTTATGCAACGAACAGGACGTTTGTTCACTAAAAAATTATAAGCAACAAGAACCACTGTTTAAAATGAAAACGGTGAAATCTGCTTTGCCCAGAGGAAATTTGCGCACTAGTTGGAACGTAGTACTAACATGGATTTTAAAGAAATATTGTGTGTTCCGTATTCAGCTGGGTCCAGTTGCGGGTTATCGTGAACGCCATTACATACCTTCGCGTTTCACAAAAGACAGGGTATTTATTTATCTAATGAGCAACCACCAGATTTTGCCCCCGTTGAGTTAAGATTGATTAGTCAGGCTCTCCGCTGTTAACACTTGTTTAAAACAATATTTAATTGTAACTATGACGTGCTTGCATAGATTTTCGTGTTTGTCCCCTGATTCTATATAAGTTGATTTGTACAATACGTTACGTATTATATACTACCCTGAGGTGTTCCTTACATGTGAGTGCAGTGCCTTTCGTGGCCTCTGCGTTGTCTCGCTAAAGACGATCAACATAACCTTACATTTCTATGTCTGCCAGTCAACTGGTCCGAGTGGAGTAATCATTCTTCAGTCTTCGTGGAACGGTACAAGTGAACAACTGCCCAACCCTCCGTGTAAACTTAAAAGTCCAGTTTGAGGCTTAGTAGTGATGTTGAAATCGTGATCCGTAGGGTCATTCAGTGTTTGCAGATGCAGGACAACCTCTAAATGCTGCAAGTGTACCATACCAATGAGTCAGCTAAACGGCAAGGAAGACAGAACTTCTGGAATTCTTTTTATAATCTGGGTCGATCCGTTAGCGTCCGCTTTGGCAACATTTTTTAAGGTTATTATGCTAGGTTTAGGCCAATTTAGTTATTTTAAACCCCTTAGCGGTAACCTTACTGATATGTCATGAGAAAAACAACTGTTATTTTTCCAAGGACAAAATGAAAGCTTTATGAATGCGGTTTACAAGTTCGGGACATAGTGAGGTCGAACACGCTGCCACTAGCGGGGTCTTGATGAATGAGTGCGGCGATGGAGTGATTTGACAGGACAAATCCCAAATGGGCCACCCTGGTATTGGACCCAGGACTCAGCGCGATGTGAAATCAGCGCCCGAGGCACGGATTGACCAAAGTCGTCAGTGAAATGTTTCTTGAGACTGTATCACGAATGAAAAGAACTCCGTGGATATAAAATACACCGTCTCTCATTTTTTTGTGTAAAAATCGTCGTGGAAAGTAAGAATTTTGAATCTGAAGACAACGTAACAAATCGCCCTCTGATAAGTGGCCGACAACTGTCTCAAAACGAAATCTTCCTCAAGTTTGTCATTCTGTCCGCTTTAGTTTTTTGGTTGAAGCAGGCACTGAAACCTAGAAAAAACAAAATCCCGATGAGCCAAATGTTATGTTGTGTTTGGGACCTTGGCTTTGGGGGGGGGGGGGGGGGGGGCGTGTCCGACATCCTGAGATTTATGAAGCAAATGCTGGAAACGGGTTAAGGCCGCCATCTTATTTAGCCTTGACAGTTTGTAACACGCCGTAAGGCCACTGTTTTGTGTTACGAATCTAACAGCTGGAGTGTAAGGCAATAAGAGGGACCAACGGGATGCTTATTTAATGACGCTTTTGGCGTAAACGATACGGCGATTAATGAACAATGACTTGGAAAAGAAGTGGCCGGGGCCTAATTTTATGTTCTGTCGCAACATTTGCCTGATGGAGCTGAAGAAGACCACGAAAATCATCTGTCAGGATTTCCGGTCTTTGGACCAAGAGTTGAACCCGGGACCTCCAGCTTACGAGACGTCATGTGGGCTAATGTAATAGGAAAATGAATCAGTGAGGATTTCAGAAATTTATACCTTTTATCATTTGTTATTATGGTGATCAAAGCAGGTAGGACGAGATTGGTGAGGTGTGTAGCATACGAAAGTGAGGTTAAACACGATAGTTTGTCGGAAAACATCGAGGGAACGACTAGAAAAATGGGAGGATGATATTAAAGTTGATTTTAATGGTACCGGAGCATTTGGAGTAGACTTTGCTCAGGTTCGGGGCCATTTCCGGGCTCTTATCAAACGATAATGAACCTCTATGTCTTGGCCAGCTACGACCGGCTTCTCAACAAAGACTCTTGTTGTGTGTAGTTACAAGATGAACAGAATATTGCACGGGAAGAGGACAGATCGACGACAAGTAGAACATAAACTGGGACAAACTGGAAAGGAATGGGTCTATCCAATTGATTTGTAAGAAAATTGCAGATTGCGAGCAGTGGTTGAATTTTTTACAATATGCAAATGACGTGAAATTTGATAACAGGCCTTGTTTGTTTGTAACAACATGATTGAGCCTTGGTCTGCTTGTTATTTTTGGAAAGGATTGAGATTACGTCAGTCTCGAACCTTGACACTGGAATAAAACATACGACCAGCTAATCAATTCAGTAACTCTGTCTGTAGTTTGGTCACACAGCGTATTATTTTATAAACAGCACAACCAATTGGACGAAGACGATGTTTAAATGTGTTCTTATTTACATTAGCACCGGACTTAAAAAAATGTTGCTTATACTATTCGCCCGAAAGTCTTTTTCAACTGAATTGCATTTCGTGTTTTTAAAACAAGATTTTTCATGAATTTGGTAAACAATTTTGAAATGTAGAAACGAAATTGTCAAACATTTAGATGTGCCGAGATTGTGATGCCATCTGTTAGCAGTGATCGTACTATTTACACTCTCTTTTGTTTCTTTACAGCGCCCGTATACGGCGACGAGCAGACCCAAGTGGACGATTATTATGGTGGTGAGTACTATACATCTACTCTGTGTCAGCTGCTTACAAACCTACGCCTTTGTATTTGAAGGTCAGAAAACGTGTTTGTTTATCCTGGCGAATGACGGAAAATGGAGTTGGCTGGCTCGGGATCGTGTCCGGTACCCACGGGTTCTGCTACCAGGGACTTAGCTAGTTAGTTATCCTGGTTAAAAATGCCGGAAAATAGGCCTTCCACGGATCTGATTACCCCGATAGATTTTAATTTTTTGGGGGGACATGTTAAGAGATCCAACCAGCACCTTAAAATCTGGATAAACTCAAAATGTATTATACAATTTTATACAGAGATATTTATATACTGACATTTCAGATGCACGAAAATGTTTCTAACATCCGTGGTCGACCTTGTGCCACGGTTTGAATGTCTCGGTTATGCGTTCACATATTATTATTATTACTCGTAGAACCGTCTTCGTACATACCGTTAGTTTACAGGAACCACAGTCAACTGTAAAAATAATTAATCTAACTAGACCTATATTAATGTACAGCTCTGAACATCGTAATTGGGAACTGACATGGGTAAGATGTCTGTGGGAACGAGCAGGCAGGCGTGTCGACGACTGCGGAAAGCCAACAGGAAGACCTCAGCAAGTCTCTTGTCTTCTGCCGAATTAAGTTAAGAATGCAGGGAAAAGTTGATGACTTCTCCAGTAGCATCAGTCCACTTAGTTACACCCCCCCCCCCCCCAAGTCTGTTGCATGTTTTTCTTGTCCCACGGTTTTAACGACCAGCTTGTTGCTTCAGTTGTCCACCCCTCCCTCCCTCCCTGACAGACCGTGCTAAAGCCAGTAGCACCGGATATGACAGTTCTTCACTGCACTTGGACTGAGTCTGAGGGTGAGGATGGTCCATCGACCTGCCTACTCCAGAGCAGTAGTTCCTTGATGTGTATTTCAAGCGATATTACCGAAGTTCCCCGTCAGAGGTGGAGGCGCCACGTACTGTGAAGCGATATTATGACTGGGAAAGAAACTTGATTTTAGACCATCCCTGTTATATATGTCAATCAGATACGTAAAAAAAGGGGAAAGTTTGTACTGACACAACCCTGCTACAGCTGGCTGACTTTTAGCAATAGAGCCTCAGAACACGGGGAAAAAAAATTAGATGTTATGAAATTCCTTGTGTGCAGTCGTCAGCGGAATTCATTTTTGTGACAGCGAAGTTTATTTTTAGTCTTTAAGTTTCCGGTACTGGGCAATTACTACCAGTTACATAAAATGTGAAGACCAAGTTTTCCGTCCATTCCCTTAGCAAAACATTGCAACGTCTTGGAAGATCAGGACAAGAGGTCAGACATGACCTTGCACAACCTGTAAGAGAAGTCTTTAAGACCGTTAGCTGCGTGCTTCATGAGGGCACAGATACAGTGTGCAGTGTCCGTAAGAGTCTCTTGTGGCATTCTTTTGTGATGGCTGGATATTTGTATCTGTACACTGGATCGGGGCCATCCTTGTACATATATTACACTCTACGTCAGGGGTTCTCACCCCTTTTTCGCTGGCGTACAACTAATTCTAATTTAACACATTAAATGTACCACTAACCAAATTCTTTTAAGGAAAACTTATTTATATTAATATTATCTTTTGATTCTCTTGTTTAATTCGCGTACCACCAGTGGTACACTTACCATAGGTTAAGAAACGTCGCTCTATGTGCTGTACTCCATGGTGTTATCGGGGTCGGTAGGACCATCAGTCTTTCTTTAGCTACGATCTGAAAAAATGAAAAACATAAAAGACTGAAAACAATATTTATACGTACGTACCACGCTGTCCGTACTCTGGGGATTACCGGTGTCTACCCTTCTTCAGGCAAGGTTGGTTCTGCGTGCTGTTTCAAGATCTAATCGCTTCATAAATGTACAATCCAGCAACAATTATTTATTTCCGGTCATAACACGAGGAGTGGATAAAAGGCATTTCTCCTACCAGAAGATCACGTGACACTGTTTAACATTCACCTGCGTTTCCTTTGTGTAGAAAACGTTTTATAAATTTAAAATTGTAAAACCTAGTTCTAAGCAGACGCCATAGTTTCAAGGTCTCTACATGAAAATCAAACTTTTGTTAGTGAAATTATTGAAGTGATTAAAGTGAGATGGGTGAGACATGTAGCAGAGATAGGAGGACAAACTTAGAGAATATTAGACTGAGAATCTCAAGGAAAGTGGCCACTTGCCAAACCTAAACACAGACGACGAAATGGTACTGAAGTGGCCCTATTATTTAAGGCTTTGACCGGGATGTTCTTTTGTTAAATCTTATGTGGTACCGCCTGATTCGACTTCTAATGGTTAAGTGAAGTGTTTTCTTCGCGGTACGGTCTGGATTCGTAAATATTATGAAGACGAGATTCGGCTTCAAAGGGTTAACCAGGTGATTTTCGTAATGGTGAGGTGAAGTGTTTTCTTCGCGGTACGGTCTGGATTCGTGAATATTATGAAGACGATCTTCGGCTTCAAAGGGTTAAATAGGGCCTGAGAATGCTGATACGTAGCGCTCAGGAAGGCGAGTATTAATATTATCGCTGTTTACAGCGACGATCATACGAAAAAAGACGATACACAGAAAATGTTTTATAACTCCTATTTTATTTTCATATACGAACTAAGAATGATCTTGTAACAACGCCCCATTTAACTAGGATAAATTTCAGACCACGAACCAGATGAGTGGTTCATCGGATGAAGATTTTCCTTCTCCAAAACAAATATTAATTCTCTCTGACCGCTCAGCTTCGATGAGGACTGTGTTCTTCTGTGCTTTTTATATTGGAAGGGGGAGGGGCTTAATAGTTTATTAAGCAAATTATAACGAACCGGGTAACCGAGGTTTGTACTCCAGCGGGAGTATTGGGAGGAGATTAGATTCGGGGAGTGCCACGCAGTTCAGAATGCGAGCCTTTCCGACTTCGGTAAGAATAAATAAATAAATAAAAATAGAAATTAAACCACCTGACTGTATAATTTTGTTTTGGTCCCACATATTAAGGAAAGCACTTAGATTGCGGGTTCCCGGGAGAATATTTGAACCAAAGTGCGATGAAACAAAAGGATGTTGTAGAAAACTTGGCAGAATAAACAAACTGGGGCTCTTAATTTGTTTGTTTATTCTTTCTGAAAGAAATGCTTAGATAATTTTCCAAAAAGGAAACCCCTGTTACCTTTATTCCACCTCGTTGTGACGTCACAGCATAACGGGCTTAAATTTCTATTGCGACGTATTCGGCACTTAGTGGGTTTATTGACGTTAAGACTTAGAATTCCAAGCTATTCCCCCTCAGACTCTTTCAAACTGAAATATTAAACAAATACAGTTGATTCTCGCGGACCTACAGCAAAGTATGTTATTTTATCATGTGATCAGGTCTTACATTTTCGTCATTATATCGTCTAACACTGCGCCCAGACGTAGCGGCAACTTCTCCTGCATTGCAGTGAAGCTGGCAAGTCGAAATGATTCTCTGCGGGCACCTCGTCTTGAACTGCCAGTGTAATTTCTTATTTCTGTCGTGAGGCTTACGAGAACAGCAGCGGGTGTTTGTACGGTTGTGGATTATGAATTGTGGAGTAATATACACGGATTTTAAAATTAGTTTTCAGTATTCGCTGGAAGGGAAGTTTTATTCCTGATTTTCATTACGTAAGATCATTAACAATATTTCGCGCACAATGTTGAATTTAAAGCTAATAATTGGCTTGGAAAACTTGAATTAATTTTTGTTTATAGGTTAACCTTGTGTCAAGCTGATAGTCTCTTGCGTGGTTAAGAAATCCCTTTGTTTATGGCACCGTGTTCCTAAGGGCCCGCCGAATGACCCTACGCAGAGTCACAAGAGCGCAGTCCATATACTCGCATTGTATTTTTCCATTTTAATATTCTCCTCAATCTATGCATAAGTTTTTATATTCTTCAAGTTTTTCTGATTGTATGTCCCACGCATTTCATTTTACTTGAGTTGATCACCGTTACTGGCTAAGAGTACAAAAGTTTCCCGTTATGCACTTTTCTCTTTCCTCCTGCCTACTTCCTGTCTCTTTCGCCAAACTATTGTCTCCCGCATTATGTTCTCAGACTCCGACCGGTTGAATATACGGACATGGGAAAGAATGGATTCAATTTTCATTCCATTGGTATGGAGAGCACAGAAGTTAAATAATTTTGAAACGATAGCAAATTTGCTTTGACTGCAAAATTCTTTCCCTGCAGAGCCAAACAATTGAAATCGAGGCGACAAACCGTGTACATGGACACAGTGCGTAGATCAGATTTCACGCTAGTCTACCTGTCTCACTCGAGTGCACGATAAGTTGCCGATGTAGCACGGCGCTCTGTGAATAGGGTATTAACAAGCTGACGCAATACGAAACTTAATTTTCCTGAACATTGATTTTATCCTGATAAAAATAAGATACGATTGGTCGTGTGAATTATTTTATAAAACCTCCGTCTTCAAAAGTACACAAGCCCAATAGAGCGATTTTCTAAATCTGAATTTCAAGGGATATTCTGCAGAATTATTTCCTTACTTAATATTCCCATCGATGGATATAACCGGGTAGGATTTTATAATTTATGCGTTGATAAAAAGGGTTTATGATAATGAAATTACTAAACTAATACTTTGTTAAACATTTAATTTTTATAAACACATTCAGTTATACTTCTGCTCTAATGAACATGGTTTTCTGTGTTGTCTCAAACCATCACGAATTTCTTTATACTGGAAGGAGACTGCTGAATATTGACTCTTTTGTACAGATGTGAAAGGCTGCTATTACAACTTCCAGCATTACGATGAAGGGGATCGCATCATTACCAATGAACCTTGCCTTAATTGTACCTGCCACAATAGGATGCTTATGTGTTACCTACGAGTCTGTCCGTTCACGAAAGGCATTGGACAAGACTGCACTATTGAGAAGAAGTCCGACCAGTGCTGCCCTGTTATCACATGCCCTGAAGGTATTAAAACTTTTCTTCAGTTCTGCCTGTTAATTTTGAAAATAAAAAAACTTAAATAGTAACATAACACGCTGTTGCAATACGGTGTCTAAAAAAGAACGTCACGTGGTTTGCAGTTCCTGTACACCTGTTGACGAGCTCAACAGCAGCGACGACTTCACCGGCTCCTACCGGATCCACCACGGCCATCGGCCAACTCGATGATCACGGCTGCACCATCGACAGTACTTTCTACACAGATGGTGCACAGGTAAGGTATAAGTGGTTATGAGACGTTCGTATCAATGTTTGTCAGTTTAGAATAAACAATGAAAGTGCACTGATTTCTTAACAGGTACCAGGAAATCCTAGCAATCCATGTGAACTCTGTTACTGCATCCGAAACAAGACGGCATGTGTTATGCAAGAATGCACGTTGCAAGTAGAAGGTTGTCGGCCTGTTTATCAGCCAGGAGTATGTTGTCCAATCCGATATGACTGTGGTAAGTGTGGTAACTATGCCCCCTTCTCCAGGCAGGATTCTACGAGAGATAACCTTTTTATGAACTAATTTAATTTCATGAGATGATAAAGTTGCGTCATATTGTGATAAATATATATTTGTTTAAATCTTGTCAGTCAAATCACAATAAAATTCTTATTAAATATTAAAATATTACTAAAATTAACATTTAAATATTTAAATTGATGTTCGCTATCGAAATGTTCGATTTACATTAGAACATCACTTGATGTTAATTTTAGTAATATTTTAATATTTAATAAGAATTTTATTGTGATTTGACTGACAAGATTTAAACAAATATAATTTAATTTCATAAAAAGTTAAATTTGTTTCTATAGTTACGAAACCAAAATAAAAAAATGTGATCTTTTTCAAAAGAATCTTCAGATATGAAACCATTCAGCTGCAGGGATAAATTTTAGCATTATTATTGGCGCTAAATCAACTGAGCAGGTTGAATTTCCATTAGCAGGACAGACGTACAGGAACCAAAAAAATTGAAACAAAAATATATTTGCTACTCTAACACCATGTTTCATATTACTTGTATTTAACAAAATTATTTAGGTTTGTGTCTAAATCGTGTAATCATTTTTTTCTGTAATTTTTCGAGAAAATCGGTATCTTATAAGATTCGTGATGAGTTTTTGAGCTTTCAGAACTTTTGTTCCCCATTATCAAATAACAGCTTTTTAATTTTCAGATTATCTGGATGGAACAGAGCTTCCAGAAGTTCCTGCGACAACTTTTCGACCAACACCCGGTCTCCTCCTAACCACAACCACGCCTGGACCGTTGGATTGTCTGTTTAATGAAGAGCTTTATGCAGATGGTGCCCGTATCGATATTTCGAAACCTTGTGAACACTGTTACTGTATGCGAGGAGACATCGTGTGCGCCGTTCAAGAGTGTGGTACTCCGTTAGAACGTGAAGGAAAGAACTGTACAGCTTTACCACCACAGCCTGGCCAGTGCTGTCCTGAGCAGTATCAGTGTGGTAAGTAATGTTACCACATCAGAAGTAATTCTCAAAAATACTTTGTTTTAAACAGTTTCCCTACGTTATCTTCCCACATTTACGATTATTTCAGCGGTATGTTATCAGATCTTCAATGGCCTCGACTGCCTCAGGTTAACTTCGGAGGACAGGGATTCCTATTCGAAAGTTGTTCTCTCTGAGTCCCTCTATACCCTCCTTCAATTTGGCCCTCAAATTTTGAATCACCCTGTATATACAGGAAAATTTGAGACTTCTTCAAGAATTAGTAGGAATTGAAGAATACAGCAACTCACGTACTGTGAAATATTCGACAAAACACACGTAAAAACCAGTTTTGCGTCTTACTAACTGTCTAAAGCATCGCAGGTGTTGTGCGTTCCATCGCCACATCACATACAGCACGTCTTAAAAACGTTTGGTAAAAGGTATTCTGCATCCGAAAATGTTGAAATGTTCTGTTTTCAGAGGACGTCGTCATAAGATCATAAGATTTCATTTATTCTTGGTAACTGAATGCAATAGCCACGGTGGTCTAGCGGTTAGAACGCTGGCCTTGTAATCCTGGGGCCTCGGTTTCGATTCCCGGCGGTGCCCGAATTTATAACTTGTGTTGGGCAAGGCCGTGGTCTAGGCAACACGGAGTTTTCCTCCGTGGCATCCCAACAATTACTCCATTCACACACAGAAGAAGGCAATGGCAAACCACTTCTGGATCATCTGCCAAGAACGTATATGAACAGGTCCCAGTCCGAGAAAAGGATGGAAGGATCCTGTTCATATGGACCTGTCGTCAGACAGAACACTAAATAAATAAATAACTGAATGCAATGAATATTCTTCGATGATCAGCTGTTTGATAAATGTTTCAGTGGTCGTGTTTGTCTTCAAGGACACGGTTGATGTGACATGTGACGCGACAACCCATAGTTACCTCTTAGAGCTTAGTGTTCTTGTCGCTGAGTACACAAATAGGGAAACAGTGGACAACTGTTGTAAAATGTCCATTCTTCATTTCCCACCTTATTCACTAATATCCTGTACAATAAACTTGTGTGTGCGTGTGATGTATGTCCATGTACAAAGCATGATTTTTTTTACACTAAAACAATTATTGTCCGTGTTTGAAAGTGTTCAGTGTTTGTTATAGCTTGCTTCTCTGTCTTTTCATTCACGCACATAAGATGGCAAATATCAGATGTATGAATCCACAATCTCACTGAAGATTACGCTTGGCATAAATAAAAATACAAACTGCATTGAATGTACAGGTAGCCCTCGATTTACGCCGGGGACGCGTTCCTGGACGAACCGGCGTAAACTGAACCGGCGTAAATTGAAACTCTTTTATAATGTAAATCAATGAGAAGTCAATAACACGCGTTCCCAGCACCCAAACATTGACGAGTAATATAATGGCGTTACATTTAAAGCTCTGAAATGACAAATAAAATTGAATTGAATTTAAAAAATATATTTTTGCACTTACAATCAGCAATTCGTTGGTCCCCGCGATTCTTTCGTGTGACTGTTGTGTACAGTCATCTCTGCTGTCATGCGATAGTTGAATTCATGTAAGACGCCGACCTATAGAAAATCGCGTAGTAAAAATAACCCCGGTACCTCCGCAGAGATTAAATTAGTCCTTTGAAAGTTTGAAGAGCCAGGAATGAAATTGCATAAGAGCAAACTAGCATATGCAAAAGTTTGCATTTCACAAACAGCTTTTATCGATTCATCGATCTCATTGGAGCAAATTCGCGTTAACGAAACTTACGTAATTGCAGAGATGACTGCATTTATAATTTTTATTCAAAATCAGCGATGTAAGAATTACGATTTAGTATAAGAATCAATACGAGAAACATTGTAAAACGTTATAAATAATAGTAAAATATATTTCTTTTTCACTTTTTGACTTGCTGGTTTCAAAATCGGCGTTATTCTGAACCGGCGCAAATTGAACCGGCGCAAATCGAGGGCTACCTGTATATTGTTACACAAATTAGTATTTATATAACACACACAATCTTAAACTTCCACTCAAACTGCAAAGACAAGACGCAAACAAAATGTTGCTGCAGGGGACCTTGGTTTATAATTTTGCATTTACTAATCTGAAAGGGAAAAACTATTCGGAATTACATTATTGTCATATAAAAGGTGAAAATTGGTTCTTGGAAACCCTCGAAGCTCTGTCTCTATGTTCTGAGGCTGTTTACAAAGGCAAAATTGAGACGTGGTGTAGTATAGGCTTCAGGAGGTCTACAAATGTTCCAGTGATTAATAAGTGCTATTTAACAAATTTATTACTCATTAATATAAACCATATTTTCAAATTTCCTTTATTTAACCAGTGAGACGTCTGTTGTTTGCCATGATCTTTGTACATATATTCATTCGCTTATTTCGTTCTTCATTGCAATGGCTGTGTGTTTTTTTGTCCAACCTGTTGACACTTGTACATAGTGAAGTCTGTTTCTTTATCTAATATACTGTAATTAGTGTTACGAGAACATTTAATGCAACGCCTATGAAAATTGAAAGACCAAGTTTTCAGCAGAGCGAAGGAAACAAGTTGCTGTTAGAATTAACAGTGATTACGTTACAGTTTTCTGCGAGCGACATTGTTCGGACAAAATTTAAACTGCGAGAGAAAGTGGTAATACAGCTCCACTAAGAGAACCCGCCGCCAAAAGTTTTCTCTCTGCTCTAAATTAAAAAAACACAAAATATGGACACCTTAGCGCTCCCTTGTTCAGTACTTTTGACTTATTACGAAAATTATAACAGAGTCACTATTACATTCTTAATCAGCCGACATATCAAGACTGCTCAGTGTTTCCTAAAGAGAAAAATTAGAATCACGCTGTTGTGGTAGTTGTTTGTTTCCTGGCTCTACGACCCCGTTGTGGGTTTTCGCAGCTTCCTCTTCGGAGGTTTCTTGGTGCTTTTGTGAGTAGCGAGTGACCAGGCCACTGTAGTATCACGAATATTATTTTATTTCTGCTGGTATCATCTATACCAAAGTCAGCGATTCCTTTCTCTTCCTGTAGATTTTATACTTGTAAAATAACAGAACCGCCACGGTGGTCTAGCGGTTAGAACGCTGGCCTTTTAATCCTGGGGTCTCGTGTTAGATTCCCGGCGGTGTCCGATTTATAACTTGTGTTGGGCAAGGCCGTGGTCTAGGCAACACGGAGTTTTCCTCCGTGGCATCCCAACAATTACTCCATTCACACACAGAAGAAGGCAATGGCAAACCACTTCTGGATCATCTGCCAAGAACGTATATGAACAGGTCCCAGTCCGAGAAAAGGATGGAAGGATCCTGTTCATATGGACCTGTCGTCAGACAGAACACTAAATAAATAATAAAATAAAATAACAGAATGTACTGTATATTATCTTACTGTTGTCGTAACTTCTTCTCACAGGATTACTAAGAACATATCCGTGGAAGTTGAGGACATTATTGGGTTTGGGAGATGTCACGGAAGTTGTGTTAATAAGATGTATCTAACATTGAGACCTTTGCTGCCAAACAGATTGATTGACAATAGGTCCTCGGAGACTCACGATCACCTGGCACTTTATGATTTCAGATAACGAGATAAGACACGTGAACAACCTCTCCTTGAGGCAGAATCGCAAACATGAAAATGATGCCAATGGTAATGATTGTATTCGGAACAATTTCTTTACCATATTGAGCGCAAAAGATAAAATTACCACAAACTAAAGATGTTTTGGCGCCTTCACGTTGTAGTTGCAAGAATTCATTCCTTATCTGTTATTCGTCTGTCTGTCAACATGTGAGAACTCGAGAACCGAAGAATGGATTTTCATAAAAGTTTATATTGGGGGAATTTTACTAAAATATACATATGACACATTCCACCTTTGGTTAAAATGGGCAACATTAACGGATAATTTACGCAAAGTCACACGAGTGTTTGCGAAAATATTTTGAGCGTAACTCGCTAAAAGCTTTTTAGAATGAAAAGTATTTCAAAACGAACATTGCAGAGAAAAATGAAGAACATTTTATGCAAAGTACATTGTTTGCTGCAAGTTTTATGGTTTTTGAAACAGTTAACGGACTGACATTGATAGAATTCTGTTGGAGTGTGTAAGAACTAAAGCTTTCATGGCACTGAATATAACGAAGTCTTCTCAGTCAATCAGCTATGTGAGAACCGTGTTGTAAGCCAATGTTTCGTTGATGTAATGAATACTGATATTAGAGGCATTGCTCATGTGCCTGCCTGATTTATGTTATTCGTAAGGGACCATCAAATGTTAGCATTAATGAATATTTAGATGCAATAGCAAGGTGAATGCGCCAGAATTATTTTGCTGTGTGTGCATTTTCTAGCTTGTTTTTCTGCAGGGGAGAATTTATTCATAAAACTAGCATTGTCTTCTGTGCTTATAAGTTTTAAAGGATTTTTATGCTTGATTTATACATAAAAGTGGCTTAATACAAGCTTGTATATGCTTCTTTTAATATGCTTTGGTTATCGAGAGATAAATATTCAAGTAAACATAATGATTTCCTTCGCTGGCTGTCAGAAATATCAAAATTCTCTTCTTAAATTCACAAAATATTAATCTAGTCATGCCTTGCACCGTAGAAACCAGAAAGACGTGCTTGGGCGCAGAATGCCTTTTTCCTTATTTCAGTTTAGTAGGCATGCTGTGAGAGCCAAACTGAAACATATGAACATACTTTTCTCTCTCCTTCAAATCAAATTAACAATTTGGGAAGTGACGGATGCTTATGCGTATGGCTACTACACTCTTGTAACAGAACCAGTAACATTGTGTATGTGTAAATTTTTATCCATATTTTTGTTTATTGTTGGTAGTTGGTGTTATTGTGGTACCTGTTCTTGAAATGCTTGGATTTCCCTTTGTTATATAGTTCAATTAACCAATTTCAGCAATAGGTAAGTATGTGTGAGGTTATGTAAGGGTCCACAAGTAAATATTTAAGTAAATTAATATATCTGATTAATAACAACAATTAAAACGACAAAAATAACAGTTTCTTTAAATTGGAGTGGCATTTCTTTTAGTTTTTATAAAGTTAGTTACAGTTTACAATCAAACCAAGACCTGTAGAAGTTATATCCACTGCAATATTTGTTGTGCAGAATGCTCCATATTAATAAAAACAGCTACTGTGTTGAGCTAATGGTTTATAGGTGCAGTACAGTGGTAAAGGTTAACAACACAGAAATAATAATATAGTTACTACTGACTTACCATTTCCTCTTTTTTATATACTTGTATGCCTTGTTCCCAGCCTCCTATTCAATGGGTACCAGGGTTTTTCTTCCGGGGGTCCGAGGTTAAGAATGAGTTGGAGCTATTCCTCCTCTCCCCCCAAGTACCTGCTTGGTGTATAGTGGGACAGCTTTACTTTTTATCTTGTGTTATATGCGGGTCTATTAGGCAACATAAACAGTTTTTATTTGTAACCCCTAGCAGAAGAGTACTGTGTCATCATTATAATAATTATTTTTCTAATTATCAGAGCGCCATGGTTCTTATCTTGCCAATTTGTTCAACTGTTCCTTGATATGATGCTGATAAGTTTACTGTAAACAATTTTGCATGAATGAGACGTAAGGTTTCTACTGTGGCAAGTATGAAAACGACCGTCTTCTGGAATGTTGAACAACGTAGTCTAATAGAAGTTTAATTATATTTTAGAAGTTATTGCTGCGTGCATCATCAGAAAATTGTTATTGTATCATAATGTTTGTGATAATTAACACGGGCATGCTACCTTTAATACAGAATTTGAATTATCAGTTTCATTCTTGCTTTTGATTTTAAATGCTTTGGAAATCTGTCATGTTTCCATTTGCATTATTTATTTATTCAAGTGCCTTTATGTGAAAGTATGTGAACATTAGTGGAAATACTTATTCTTGTTTGCAGATAATGGAACATTTCCATTTGAAAGCCTTTCCCATGAGAAGGAGGTGACAGCAACATATGCCGATGTGGGTTTACCTGGAAAAGGAAGCACTTCTGCCGGCAGTGTGCATGGTGGCATAGAGCATGAGAAAACTACATCCAGTGGAGAACCAGTAACAGAGAAGGAAGAACATGAACAAGCCCAAGTACCACAAACAGCTAATGGCGACCAATTGCCTTCATCAGAAAAGAATGAACAACTGATTCCAGATATTCATGACGAAACTGTAACTCAGACAGCTGATGATGACCAAGATATAAAAGGAGTTATACAACAAGAAACAGTAACTGACATGATACCAGATATAAAAGATGAAGAGAAGCCCACACCAAGCCAAGGAGAAATTCAGACCATAGATCACTCGGTGACCAGTGCTGAAGGAATAACAGGAGTTGAACAAGTAGTTACAAGTTCAGAGACTGCGAAAGGAGAACAAGAAACAGCCAGTGGTTTTGGAACTGATAAAGGAGAAGAAACACCTGAAAGTGTTGAAAAAGTAAAGGATGACGGAAAACCAGATACTGATGCAGGAGGAGTGATGGGGCTGTCTGATAGTGACATGGAACAAGAAAAAGTAACTGAAGAGGGAGGTGTACAACAGGCATCAGTAACAGAAAGATTAAGTGATATAGAACAGTCTGTAACTGATAATACAGAAAAAGAAAATATACCTGAGGGAGAGAAGGAGGAAGAACCAATCAATATTAATGGATTGGAACATGAAGTAGTAACTGAAGGGAAACAGGGTGCAGAACCACCAGTGACAAGCAAGGTAAATCATGAATATGTAACAGAAGCTGCAAAAGGTGATGAAGTAACAGTGACAGAGGGCATCACAAGTGAGGTGCAACCTGTAGAACACGAAGTAGTAACTGAAGGAGTGACCAGTGAACATAAACCCATAACAGGAATATCTGTGGAACAGGAGGTGGGAACTGAAAGACCAAAAGTGCAGGAACCACATCTGGAAAATGTACCAGTCACAGAGGGAGTAAAGGGAGAGAAACCGTCTGTAGAACAGGAATCGGTAACTGACGGAGAGACGGGAGAAGAACACTCTGGAGAACAGGAACTTGTAACAGAGAGAATAGGAGAAGGCTACTTTCCAGATAATGAACCTGTAACTGACAAAGTGAAGGATGAAGAACCATCTGTAGAACAGGAATCGGTAACTGACGGAGAGATAGGAGAAGAACACTCTGGAGAACAGGAACTTGTAACAGAGAGAATAGGAGAAGGCTACTTTCCAGATAATGAACCTGTAACTGACAAAGTGAAGGATGAAGAACCATCTGTTGAACATGAATCAGTAACTGAAATAGTTAAGGGTGATGAACTACCTGTGCAACAAGAACAAGTAACAGAGATAGCAGAAGATGAAGTGCCATCTGTGGAACAGAAACCAGTAACTGAGGTAGTGAAGGGTGAAATACCATCTTTGGAACAGGAACCTGTAACTGAGACAGTGAAGGGTGAAAAGCCATCTTTGGAACAGGAACCTGTAACTGAGACAGTGAAGGGTGAACAGCCATCTTTGGAACAAGAACCTGTAACTGAGACAGTGAAGGGTGAACAGCCACCTTTGGAACAGGAACCAGTTACTGAGACAGTGAAGGGTGAACAACCATCTTTGGAACAGGAACCTGTAACTGAGACAGTGAAGGGTGAACAGCCATCTTTGGAACGGGAACCTGTAACTGAGACAGTGAAGGGTGAACAGCCATCTTTGGAACAAGAACCTGTAACTGAGACAGTGAAGGGTGAACAGCCATCTTTGGAACAGGAACCAGTTACTGAGACAGTGAAGGGTGAACAACCATCTTTGGAACAGGAACCTGTAACTGAGACAGTGAAGGGTGAACAGCCATCTTTGGAACAAGAACCTGTAACTGAGACAGTGAAGGGTGAACAGCCATCTTTGGAACAGAAACCAGTTACTGAGACAGTGAAGGGTGAACAACCATCTTTGGAACAGGAACCTGTAACTGAAATAATAAAAGTTGAAGAGTCATCTACAGAACATGAACCAGTAACTGAGATAGTGGATGATGTACAACAAACTGTAGAGCAACAACAAGTAACTGAGGGAGTAAAATTTGAAGAAACACCTGTAGAACAAGAACCAGTAACTGAAATAGTGAAGGGTGAAATACCATCTGTTGAACAAGAGCCAGTAACTGAAATAATAAAAGTTGAAGAGTCATCTACAGAACATGAACCAGTAACTGAGATAGTGGATGATGTACAACAAACTGTAGAGCAACAACTAGTAACTGAGGGAGTAAAATTTGAAGAAACACCTGTAGAACAAGAACCAGTAACTGAAATAGTGAAGGGTGAACAACCATCTTTGGAACAGGAACCTGTAACTGAGACAGTGAAGGGTGAACAGCCATATTTCGAACAGGAACCTGTAACTGAGACAGTGAAGGGTGAACAGCCATCTTTGGAACAGGAACCAGTTACTGAGACAGTGAAGGGTGAACAACCATCTTTAGAACAGGAACATGTAACTGAGACGGTGAAGGGTGAACAGCCATCTTTGGAACAGGAACCTGTAACTGAGGTAGTGAAGGGTGAAATACCATCTGTTGAACAAGAGCCAGTAACTGAAATAATAAAAGTTGAAGAGTCATCTACAGAACATGAACCAGTAACTGAGATAGTGAATGATGTACAACAAACTGTAGAGCAACAACTAGTAACTGAGGGAGTAAAATTTGAAGAAACACCTGTAGAACAAGAACCAGTAACTGAAATAGTGAAGGGTGAACAGCCATCTTTGGAACAGGAACCTGTAACTGAGACAGTGAAGGGTGAACAGCCATCTTTGGAACAAGAAATTGTAACTGAGACAGTGAAGGGTGAACAGCCACCTTTGGAACAGGAACCAGTTACTGAGACAGTGAAGGGTGAACAACCATCTTTGGAACAGGAACCTGTAACTGAGACAGTGAAGGGTGAACAGCCATCTGCTGAACAAGAGCCAGTAACTGAAATAATAAAAGTTGAAGAGTCATCTACAGTACATGAACCAGTAACTGAGATAGTGAATGATGTACAACAAACTGTAGAGCAACAACTAGTAACTGAGGGAGTAAAATTTGAAGAAACACCTGTAGAACAAGAACCAGTAACTGAAATAGTGAAGGGTGAACAGCCATCTTTGGAACAGGGACCTGTAACTGAGACAGTGAAGGGTGAACGGCCATCTTTGGAACAAGAAATTGTAACTGAGACAGTGAAGGGTGAACAGCCACCTTTGGAACAGGAACCAGTTACTGAGACAGTGAAGGGTGAACAGCCATCTTTGGAACAAGAACCTGTAACTGAGAAAGTGAAGGGTGAACAGCCATCTTTAGAACAGGAACCAGTTACTGAGACAGTGAAGGGTGAACAACCATCTTTGGAACAGGAATCTGTAACTGAGACAGTGAAGGGTGAACAGCCATCTTTGGAACAAGAACCTGTAACTGAGACAGTGAAGGGTGAACAGCCGTCTTTGGAACAAGAACCTGTAACTGAGAGAGTGAAGGGCGAACAGCCATCTTTGGAACAAGAACCTGTAACTGAGACAGTGAAGGGTGAACAGCCATCTTTGGAACAAGAACCTGTAACTGAGACAGTGAAGGGTGAACAGCCATCTTTGGAACAAGAACCTGTAACTGAGACAGTGAAGGGTGATCAGCCATCTTTGGAACAAGAACTTGTAACTGAGACGGTGAAGGGTGAACAGCCATCTTTGGAACAGGAACCTGTAACTGAGACAGTGAAGGGTGAACAGCCATCTTTGGAACAGGAACCTGTAACTGAGACAGTGAAGGGTGAACAGCCATTTTTGGAACAGGAACCTGTAACTCAGATAGTGAAGGGTGAACAGCCATCTTTAGAAAAGGAGCCAGTAACTGAAATAGTGAAGGGTGAAGAGCCATCTTTGGAACACGAAACAGTAACTGAAGTAGTGAAGGATGAACAGCTACCTTTGGAACACGAATCTGTTACTGAGATAGTGAAGGGTGATCAAACAACTGTGGTGCTGCAACCAGTAACTGAAGGAGTAAAAGTTGAAGAACCGCCTGTAGAACAAGAGCCAGTAACTGAAGGAGTAAAAGTTGAAGAAACGCCTATAGAACAAGAGCCAGTAACTGTGGAGGGTGAACAGCCATCCTTGGAACAGGAACCTGTAACTGAAATAGTGAAGGGTGAAAAGCCACCCACAGAACACAGACCAGTAACTGAGACTGTGAATGGTAAAGAACCTTCTGTGGAACAAGAATCAGTTACTGAGATAGAGGGTGAATTGCCATCTGTGGAAAATGAACAAGTAACTGAGGATGTGAAGGTTGAAGAGCCATCTGTGGAGCAGGGAACTGTAACTGAAGTAGTAAAAGGTGAAAGACCATCTGTGGAACATGAAGCAGTTACTGAAACAGGAAAGGTTGAAGCACAACCTGCAACAGGTGGTTTTGAACATGAATCTGTGACTGGGCTTGGGTTAGAAGTTGTTACAGCTGTTCCAGTAGCAGGCACTAGTAGCAGTGCATTTGGTGGTGATAGTGTTACTTCATATACTTCAGAAGGGCCATCTGGCATATCTACAACTACAGAAACTGTTCCAACCCATGGCATTGTTCCAGGTGAAGGTATGATTTTATGAATACTTTTGCTAATTATTTTCTGTTCATTTTTAACAAATTAAAATTAATAGCCATTGAAACCCAAATACCCATTGCCTAAATTGTGCATGATAATATCAAAGTACATGTGAAACTACAGCAGATTCCTGATTATGTTGGGACAGATTAATTGGGGTTTATATGATTTAAAAAAGAAATTAAGTTTGTGGCAGTATATTTCAAATTATAATGTTTTCATTAAGGATTTATTGCATTTTTTCTTGATTTTTTAATGGAAGGGCACCAGAAGTTGAAGATAGCTATTTCTATGTGTACCTTAAGTTTAATACATTAGGAGCCTCTCTGTACAGAGTAATTCTTAATTACATGAACAAATATGAGGATCATGTTCTATTTCTAAAATGAAGCCAACACCTTATTTTTATCATACAGTTGCAAATGTTTTGTTAGCGAGATTTGGCAACATTGTGCAGTGATGAAACATCAAACTGCTGTTGATTTTTGAGCAGGAATATTTGGTAAACTCTTCATAGGACCTTATGAACTACTGCCTCAAATGTCAGGAGTCTCCTGTTTACATTAATTGAAGAGTTATTAACCCACTGGAGGATGTGGCAGTGCCAGTGCACCAGAACTTTTGGTTTATCCACAACACAGCTCCTACTCATTTCATCCATGATGTAAAGTAGTTCTTGGCCTTCTGAAGGTTATAGGTTACTCGTAAGGATTCAACATGCAAGATGAACTTTGCCATTTGATTCAATTGGCAATAACATGACACATGCATAGAATATTTGAGCGTACCAAGAATCCTAGTTATCGCACGGTTCAGTTCAGTTATGAATTCATACCAACATAGAGCATTTTCAGAAACTTTGTGAGTTCAAAATTCTGAAAGTAGGAGACCACTCAATAGAAATATGTACAGATGGGTGGATAATATTTTAATGGATCTTAAGGGGAAATCAGGTTGAAAGATGTGAATTGAGTTCATCTGGCTCAGGAGGGAGATGTTCTGCTAATTTTTGCAGGCAGCTGTCTTATAAATGGCCAGACATTCTTGAACAACTCGGCTATTCCGCCAGCCTCCCACTGCCAGCTAAGCTGTCGCTGTGTTAGCAGCATTGTGCACTGCATTTTGGTGAAATGCTCTCCACCTCCACAGCATCATAGTAATTGCATGCCTGTTCACCATGGTGGTGACATATGTTGCCCAACATACACATGTGGTAAGAATTACTATAATACATTATTTATAACACGAGGAAACTGTGATGCAATTTGTGAGATCCAAGGTTATTAGACCAATGATTATGAAGTTGGCTATCATCTGGGATGTAGTACTATGTAGCTGTATGGAGATATGCATCAACAGGGTATTTTTATTTTCACAGTGGATGATATATAAGAAAAAAGAAATATAATAATAAAATATTTGTACACTATAAACATTAAAATAAGCTCAGCCACAGAGTTACGGAACTGAATGGCCTAAGCAATAACTTTGGTCTAATACTGCATTAAATCTATCTTACTTCTTTTCAGATGAAGATAATAAGGAGACACCTGAGTCTGATAGTCAGATGGCAGGAACAGAACGTCCTGGTACAACAATAACAACGCAGGAGGAGAAATTTGGAAACCATAAAACAACCACCCGAGTAGAATTGATATCAGAAGAGCAATTGTATCAGGTTACAGAATCATCAGTAGCTCACATTCCTGGTGAAACTATACCTGAAAAACCAGAAGAAGGATCAGGACATGTTCCTGTTGAATTTGATCATCCAACAGAAAATGTTGCTACCTTATCGGAGGTTCCACAGACAGAATCACCAGTACAAAAGCCTGAAGATGTTTCTGTAGAATTACAGACAAACAAAACTGAAGCAACTGAACCTGAACAAAAACCAGAGCATATTCCTGGACAATCAGAAGAAGATAACACAAAGCCTGTGCATGATCCTACAGATTCTGGGACAGCTGAAACTGAAACACCTGAGCAAAAACCAGAAATAGAATCAGACCTTGGTCATACACAAGCACAGGAACACATTCCTTTTGAGCCTGAGACTGACCACCCAGAAATACCTGATAACTCTGAGATTGACCATTCAAATACACCGGAGCACATCACTATTTCTTCTGAAAATAGCCATGCAGAAACACCAGAAGAGATTCCAGAAACTGAACGGGATCACACTGAAACACCTGTACCGAAACCAGGACAAATCCCTGTTCAATCTGAGAGTGATCACACTATAACACCAGAAGAAAAACCAGAGTCAGTATCTGTTGATTCTGAAGCACCCGACCAGAAGCCAGAACATGTTCCTGTAGAACCTGAGGTGGAAACACCTGTACATGTACCAGAATTTATCCCTACAGAATCGGAGGCAGATTATACAGAATCGCCTGAACATCCTTCATACCACACAGAAACACCTGACCTGAAACCAGACCACATTCCTATAGAATCAGAAGCACAGCATACAGAAGCACCTGAACATATACCAGAACATGCTGTTACAGAATCTGTAACTGGACATACGGAGGCTCCCGAACATATCCCGGAGGAAGGTCATTCTGAAGAACCTGAAAAAGAACATATTCCCGTAGGATCAGAACCTGGACATACAGAAACACCTGAACATATACCAGAACATGATGTTACAGAATCTGTAACTGGACATACGGAGGCTCCCGAACATATCCCGGAGGAAGGTCATTCTGAAGAACCTGAAAAAGAACATATTCCCGTAGGATCAGAACCTGGACATACAGAAACACCTGAACATATACCAGAACATGATGTTACAGAATCTGTAACTGGACATACGGAGGCTCCCGAACATATCCCGGAGGAAGGTCATTCTGAAGAACCTGAAAAAGAACATATTCCCGTAGGATCAGAACCTGGACATACAGAAACACCTGAACATATACCAGAACATGCTGTTACAGAATCTGTAACTGGACATACGGTGGCCCCCGAACATGTCCCCGAGGAAGGTCATTCTGAAAAACCTGAAAAAGAACATGTTCCCGCAGGATCAGAACCTGGACATACGGAAACACCTGAACATATACCAGAACATGATGTTACAGAATCTGTAACTGGACATACGGAGGCGCCTGAACATGTCCCTGAGGAAGGTCATTCTGAAGAACCTGAAAAAGAACATGTTCCCACAGGATCAGAACCTGGACATACAGAAACACCTGAACATATACCAGAACATGATGTTACAGAATCTGTAACTGGACATACGGAGGCGCCTGAACATGTCCCTGAGGAAGGTCATTCTGAAGAACCTGAAAAAGAACATGTTCCCACAGGATCAGAACCTGGACATACAGAAACACCTGAACATATACCAGAACATGATGTTACAGAATCTGTAACTGGGCATACGGAGGCACCCGAACATATCCCTGAGGAAGGTCATTCTGAAGAACCTGAAAAAGAACATGTTCCCGCAGGATCAGAACCTGGACATACAGAAACACCTGAACATATACCAGAACATGCTGTTACAGAATCTGTAACCGGACATACGGAGGCTCCCGAACATGTCCCTGAGGAAGGTCATTCTGAAGAACCTGAAAAAGAACATGTTCCCGCAGGATCAGAACCTGGACATACAGAAACACCTGAACATATACCAGAACATGATGTTACAGAATCTGTAACTGGGCATACGGAGGCACCCGAACATATCCCGGAGGAAGGTCATTCTGAAGAACCTGAAAAAGAACATGTTCCCGCAGGATCAGAACCTGGACATACAGAAACACCTGAACATATACCAGAACATGCTGTTACAGAATCTGTAACTGGACATACGGAGGCACCCGAACATATCCCGGAGGAAGGTCATTCTGAAGAACCTGAAAAAGAACATATTCCCGCAGGATCAGAACCTGGACATACAGAAACCCCTGAACATATACCAGAACATGCTGTTACAGAATCTGTAACTGGACATACGGAGGCACCCGAACATATCCCAGAGGAAGGTCATTCTGAAGAACCTGAAAAAGAACATGTTCCCGCAGGATCAGAACCTGGACATACAGAAACACCTGAACATATACCAGAACATGATGTTACAGAATCTGTAACTGGACATACGGAGGCTCCCGAACATGTCCCTGAGGAAGGTCATTCTGAAGAACCTGAAAAAGAACATGTTCCCACAGGATCAGAACCTGGACATACAGAAACACCTGAACATATACCAGAACATGCTGTTACAGAATCTGTAACTGGACATACGGAGGCACCCGAACATATCCCGGAGGAAGGTCATTCTGAAGAACCTGAAAAAGAACATGTTCCCGCAGGATCAGAACCTGGACATACAGAAACACCTGAACATATACCAGAACATGATGTTACAGAATCTGTAACTGGGCATACGGAGGCACCCGAACATATCCCGGAGGAAGGTCATTCTGAAGAACCTGAAAAAGAACATGTTCCCGCAGGATTAGAACCTGGACATACAGAAACACCTGAACATATACCAGAACATGCTGTTACAGAATCTGTAACTGGACATACGGAGGCTCCCGAACATGTCCCTGAGGAAGGTCATTCTGAAGAACCTGAAAAAGAACATATTCCCGCAGGATCAGAACCTGGACATACAGAAACACCTGAACATATACCAGAACATGCTGTTACAGAATCTGTAAGTGGACATACGGAGGCTCCCGAACATGTCCCTGAAGCAGATCATTCTGAAGCACCTGAACATAAACCAGAACACATTCCTTCAGATTCTGAAACTGACCAGACAGAAGCACCAGAACATGTTCCTACAGAAATGGACATCTTAAACACAAAAGTGCCCGAACGTGTCCCTGAGACAGGCCATTCTGAAAAACCTCAATATAAACCAGAGCATGTTTCTACAGAATTTGAGCTTGAACATACGGTAGCACCTGCTCCTGAGTCAGAACATGTTCCTGTGGAAGTAGAAGCTGACAATACGAAAGCACCTGACCATGTCCCCGAGGTTAGCCAGTCAGAAGGGCCAGAACATGTGCCAGAACACATTCCCACAGAATCAGAAACACCAGAACAGAAGCCACAACATATTCCTTCTATAGTTTCTGATTTTGATCACACTGATTTACCTCTTCAGAAACCTGAGCAAATCCCTGTAGACTCTGGAAGTGACATAACATTAACTCCCATACATGTACAAACTGAAATAGGACATGATATTGTTCCAACAGTGAAACCCATACATGGACTTGTAACATCTGCAGATCACACGGTTTCTTCTATAGAACATGGTATAATTCCTGGTGAAGGAAATTATAGTGCTCATGAAACAACAAAATCACCAGTGACAAGTGTTTCTGATCACAAAGCCACAAATATATTTGGAGCATCGGTGACAACAGAAAACTATCCACATGAAAGCCCTGGAGGATTTCACTTTACGACAGCACAGATAATTCCATCAGAAAAGCCAACAACAGGTCATCACTTTTCAACTGAAGAGCCACTTGGAGGAGGAGAAGGAGAGGCAAATATTCCATCTTCAGGTGGTGCTTATCTCCCACCATCATCTGGTGGTTCAGATTATGATGAGGATGATGAGCAAGCTGCCTTTGGACCTGGCACCTGCCGCTATGGTGGAAAAGTTTATGTGTCAGCACAGCAGATTCCCAGGGATGACCCTTGCGATTTCTGCTTTTGTTTCCGTAGTGATATTATCTGTCTTCAACAGAGTTGTCCGCCACCAATTAAAGGATGTCATGAAGAACCAATTCAAGGTTTCTGTTGCCCTCGTTATGAATGTCCAGTATCCATGGCAACCTCCGTGAATGTGACAACAACTACCACTACTACCACTACAACGCTGCCCCCACACTTTTTTTCACACGCGTACAAGGGAGTAGCATCACGGACAGGGTGCCAGATACAAGGACAAGCATACAGAGTGGGTGAAATAGTTCGGTCAGCATCAGGGCCCTGTCTGACCTGTAGGTGAGTAAGAAATTTTATTTTCAGTTGTAGTGTATACAGGTGTTTCTTTTAGGAGTTATATGCCACTTCTACTGCTATATTTTTAAAGATATTTTAGTGTCCATAATTCTAGATATCTTTTTAAGGAGTTGTACACAATGTTTTCTTAATTCTATTGACATGGCAAATGCCACAGATCACATTAGGTTGTTGGCCTCAGTCCCTTCTCGTGTCTTTAATGCTCAGTGATTTTACCTTTTCTATTATAAGCTAGTAATTACTAACAATTGATTTTATGATTAAATTATTTATAGGATATTAATGATCCATGTCACCACAGAATCACTGTTCCTGTAATGTATCCCTCTCTTATCATTAATTAGGAAAGAGAATCCAAATAACAGACACGTGACTGTAATTGATATAAATAAAAAAATAATTCAAACATAATTTGAAAAATCCAAAACTTAGTGAAATAGATTTGACAGTGCGCCACAGAAGTTAATACTGGCAAATCGAGAGGTCTGGTAGAGGCCAGTTTTAACCATTCTCTGCCTAGACAAAGTTTTCTTGCACTGCAGGAATAATTCTGTGTTTAAGAGCCAGTAGCATTTCATTTTTATTAAATGGACTGAGGTAAACCACAAAGAACTCGGTCAGTAGGCCCAGCATTAAATTTAGGTAATTCTCAAATGTGATGTCAAATATGTTAACATAGCTTTACCTTGTTAAGTAATTTTCAAAGAATTATGATTTAATAGTGAAACTATTTTTGCAGATGCGGAGGAGATGGTCAAATGAAATGCGATCCTAAAGTGTGCAGTCCAGAACCTATGTTGAGGAAAATGATTGAGGCAGTATCTACAAGACGGAGATGAAGTTGATCTTTTTTTGTGAACTTAATTTGCGTGCTCAATCCTCTCCCTGCGAGCAGGGGAGAAAGTTTGTTTCTTCAGCAACTACGAAGGTTGCAGATGACATGTTGTGATGGTGAGAGTGATAAACCCAACTCCAGCATTACATAGCTTGCCTCTGGCAGCATATGAACAGTTTGCAAAATGCAGTGTGAATGGCCATGAAGAATGCCAGTAGACATTTCTTTCAAACAATTAAAATGGGTGCCAAAATGACAGGACAAAAAGAGGAAGAGAGAGAGTGTGCAAAAGATTTTCATACTAACTGTGCCTTTTCTCTAATTCCTCCCTAAATCCTTTCAATCTTTCTGTCTTCCAGTCTATCATTTTGCAGATGTAAAGACAGTATTTACATCAAATGCAAGACAGTGACTGACTGATGACTACTTATTTGGGTAATTCAATGAATCTAGAAATACTCAACACAACTGCACAACTTGACAAAACATGCAACGTGTAACAAACCATGTGATCCTTAGACTGATTCTCTAGAAACTAAATTGAATGTGTGTCATAGGACTCTGTATATCTTATGTTTTTGCCTCAAACATTTCTTCTCTTCAGAGAATATTACAGGTTATTTACAGTTGAGTAACACACGATGTTGCACGTCACTAATTGTACATTGACTTTGGTCATGGGTTGATAGAAGGAATTATGCATCCTTTTGTCACGAATGCTGAATGACATCACACACTATAAATAGCTCAAAAAAAATTATAGATTTGCATATTTTCATATTATGTGTTTCAGTCACACAAACATTTCATTTATAATTTAAATGTGAAAAAGTTTGACGTGTACATTTAATAGTAAGCTGTTCTGGCTTCAGCTTCGTGACCAATAATTGCCTGAGTTGTTTGACAGGTAGAAATATAGAGAATTTGGTTCTGATTCTTTTTTATATATATATTTTTTTGTAGTAAAATACATTTCTACCTCTTGAACATTTAGGTTTGGAACATATGTACATTTTTGCATTATGTCCAAGTTTATCACTTAAGTACTAGTAATTTTAGTATTTATATATAAATATATATACATATGTAATTATGTGACCCTTGGCCAGTGATTTTTTCACAAAATTGAATAATTTATATGTTAATTGGGAATAATAAATTATGTTCAATTTTGTGTTCAAAATCATACTTTCAGTATCTGACTGCTGGCTGAGGAAGTACACACAAAAGATAAATCCAATTCCCCCATTTTTACAAATAAAATTTTATACAGTAAAATGCAGTCTTTATTATTTTCATTGCGTTACCTCCATAACAGTTTGACAAATTAAGGAAGTGACAATTACAGACGTAGACCTCTGTTCTGAAATATTTATTCAGACTAGTTTAATTATTCAATATGAAATAATAAAAATTCAATTAATTTGTCAATGTGGACGAAAAAACACATAGCAGCCTAAACTGTGCAGAATGCACTGTGTCTGTGTGCATGTGGGAGGTAAAGCTGATACTATTAAAAAATAAAGAAAGGTTAATTTTTAGAAAACATGTACCTGTTTGGCAGCAGAGAGTAGCAATTTTTTTATTTTGTTTAATGTGGCTGAAGAATATGCACCACTCCTGCAACTGTTCAGTGGCAGGCAACATGGCAGATGATGTGGCATTCGACAGAGAAAATATTAGCTGCGTGCACCCACAGCACATGGCAATGAATGACATTTCTTGAGTGGGTAGGCAAGAAAAAGCTGTCTGTCTCTGCTGCCACAAAAAAATTAAATCTTCACTCATATGTTTTTAATTTACAGTACATTTTTCAGGAAAACAATAACAACAATTTTGCAAAGGTGTAATCAGTTCTATGGTGCACAGAGTTTTCACATGTGTTCTTTGCAGATTTTGAATTCTGAATTCTAAACCTACCCTAACCTAACACAACCAAGTCTACCATAACCTGATCTAAACTAATTTTACACTTTCTAACCTAATCTTACCAAGATGGGGCTCCATCCTGTAAGGCAGATCTGCCTCTCTTCGGGCTCCACTGGGCAACCGAGGAGTCGTCATGTGGTAGGGTAGTTGAGAGCTGAAGGGAGGACAAACATAAAATTTCAGTCTTTCCCCCATGCTGGGAAACTGTACTGTGAGAACTTTATTCTGTGGTGTTGAATTAAATATCATTCCTTCATCCCATCATTGCTAATAGCACTTCTGAAAGCTGAATTTGTAGCCAATTTGATTTTGTGCTAGTTAAACCCTGATTACATGTAGATGAGAAAGGACACATGCAATTGAAATAAATGACTTAAAAAGAAGTATAACCCCCTATAATTCATTATAACAATTTACAGGTTACAATTGTTTATCCATTAAGTGCTTGCATGACAAGTTAACATGACACAAACATGATTCTATTGTAGGATCTTAGACTTTAAAAATATGGTACTTCCTGCTGATGTACCATAAAACTTCATGCCTTGCATTAACAGCAGCAATTGAAGGTAGTAACGCTGTATGTCTACATGCCCATAGCCCACAATACCTTGGATGCAGCAAGTACCTATGAAATACTGGTAAAATAATACCAGACTACAGAGTGTTACAATCCAGAAGGCAGCCAGCTTCGTTGGCATATTAAATTCATATGATACATATTAAATACTAGCATACAGGAAAATGAGATTTAATACACTATTGTCTTAAATATATGGTATCTAAAGTTGATTGCATTTAAAAATTGTTACCCTTTCTCATTCGAAGTAATATAACTTGAAGTTAATAAGAATCATAATAAAGAAAAATAATTACAAAAATCTTTCGTAATAATAATAATAATAAAGGGAAATAGCACAACACTTTCGTATTGCCGCCGCAATATCTCTCCAGGCAAACGTAATCGAACCAACGGGAATAACTACAAGGAGTGTTGCCGTGAAATTTCTTGCGTATTTTACAGTCAAATGGTGAATATTGACTTGGTGTGATATATCGTTGATCGCAGTGTTTGGTTGGCGGACAGTTGTTGTAATGGGGAACGCAGACACAAAATTAAATTTCAGGAAAGCAGTTGTTCAGCTTACATCCAAGACACATGTAAGTTATGGACAGTATTGTCTGCCTATTTCCCAAACAGTTAATGCTGGCAGAACCACTTTATTTTTTCTTTGTATATTTTACAGCATGGTTATACGTCGTGGTGGTGACGTCTATAGTTGTTTGCTGTTCTAACATAACAGGAGGCGTATTTGTAATGCATCGCATGTTTACCTTATGTAATTAAAAATGTCATAGCCACATACTTTGCCTGAGTAATAAATTGACATATCGGAAATCGGAATCAAATATAAAGTAGGTGTATTGCAACCAGCTTTCAGGCATACATGAGGGGCGGGACATTTATTCCCAGTGAAAAGTGCATTTGTCTTTCTCAAAATAACATCATAGTATTACGTAAAGTCGTGCCATTTAGAAATTCAAAGTAAATTACACAGTATAGTTTGTTTTATATGATTGTGAAACTTTGTCTTTCACCTAAAAGGATGAACATGGATTAAAGGTGTTTGAAGATAATGTGCTAAAAATATTTATGCCAAAGAGGGATGAGAGTGGGTGGGGGGTTATAAGAGGGTGTAGAAAATTGTAAAATGGAAAGGTTCATTTGTAATCTTCACCAGGTATCTTATTTTGAATTATGAGTTGTGCAGGGCATATTTTAGTTTTCGGTTACATTATCTCCAGCCTCCTAGGGAGACTAGATTGTTACAGTTGCATGCCATGTAGCAGTAAATCATGCATTGACAGTTACAGTGGTTCCACAAACTCCTGGTTATTTCTTTATTTTATAGCTATCCAATATATGGATTTGTAAAATAGTTTTTAAAACAATCATGCCTTTTTGGGATCATTTCCAGAAGCCAAGAATATTGTTACATTAGTGTTCATTTAGAAAATCAAAGAAATAAACTGCCTAAAAACAGTGCTTGTATGTAATGTTAAATTGAGCTTAATAAGAATTAATTGTTATAACCACACTTTGTGAACTATTGTTAAATTGGTAGAACTGTATTTGAATCTGAGATCTCATGGTTCATCAAGAAAGGCTGGTGTAGGTCATACCACTCCTTCATGAGCAGAAAGTCAAGGACAGGAAATAGATCATCGAATTAAGACTCGTGAGCATTCATCAAATCAATGAATGTGCATTATTAATGTTTGTATGCCCAAATTTATCTCTGTGTGGAGCAACATCAGCATTATACCCTTCTAGCATGATGCCATTGGTATAGTTAATGCTACTTAAATAATATTTTGTTCTCTACAGCCTATTGATGCCGGTGATGACAGTTTCTGGGACCAGTTCTGGTCTGAGAGTGTAACTAATGTGCAAGATGTTTTCACATTGGTGCCCTCGCCAGAAATCCGAGCTCTTCGAGAAGAAGCACCATCAAATTTAGCAACTTTGTGCTATAAAGCAGTTGAAAAGTTGGTGAAGGCAGTTGACAACAGTTGTAGAACTCAATATGAACAACAAACTGGTAAAATGATCTTTGTAACTAAATTCAAAGTGAAAATAGCCTTTTTATGCTTTGTAATATAACATGGCAGCTTTTGATGGGAGGATAATATGAAAATGGATCTTGATGATAAAGGGTATGAGTGTGTGGCCCAGATTCAACTGGCTCATGATAGGGTGCAATGGTGGGTTATATAAAAGGCAGGGAACTTTTTGACCAGCTGATTGATTGCTAGCTGCTCAGAATTCTCATTCATGAATTCAGTTTAGTTAGTGGCCCAGTGCATATGTCTCATCTCATTTCATGAAACCTTTGCAGTTGATACAGTGTCTTTATCTAGTGTGCAGACCAATATTAATCTATACTCGCCATTACAAAACTGCAAACTTCAAAGGTAATGTATGATCTGAGGGTTTCACAGCGACTGACTATAATGAATTCTTTTCAGACTACCAGCCATGTCAGGTGGTTTACTGGAGAAAATACCAACGTTTCAAGAACCTTTCTCCTTCTCCTCAGAGTACCCTGTGAATGAGGACGAAGATGGTTCTCAAAGTGGCGTTTTCTTCATTAAACCACCTGACACAGCTGGCAGCCCAAAAACTTGTTGTTCAGAGTTAATGACAAAAATAAACAATGTTGCAACATGAACAGTACAGCTTAGACGAGTTAAATGTTTTTCTGAATTTTTCACTTCTGCCTTTTGTAACAGTATTTATGAGATATTCTGACCACTGCATTTTGATTTATTTTTTAATACTACAATATCTGTATAATTTATTAAATTTTGCAATGACATTTTAGTATTTTAATTTTATTTTGTGCTGTCAGTCCTGAACTGTGTGCGACTGCTGACTCGAGTATTGCCATACATCTTTGAAGATCCGGACTGGCGAGGATTTTTCTGGTCAAGTTTGCCAGGACAATCTCAGGAAGACGATGAAGAACAATCCATGCCATTGGCGCAGTCACTCATCAATGCTATCTGTGTAAGACAGTGCAACCTTCGTATATTTACTGATTTCATACTATTGATAGTTGCCCTTCTCTTCTATGCTTGAATTCTGTTTGTGAGAAATTATTCGATGGAAAAATTGTTTTTGTAATATTACCGTTCCACAAATCAATATTTTTCTCGGTGTGTTGCCACAGAACGACGAGCGTTTTGTTGTGTTATGTGATTAGCGTCAGGATTTTAAATATCCTTGTATTTGTTGATTTGAGATTGCATTCATGTATTAAATATAATTTTACAGGATTTGCTGTTTTGCCCTGACTTCACCGTTGCTGCCAATAGAAAATCTGGTCCAGTAAGTAACATAAATGTATTAACGTATGCAAGGTAAAGCCTTTCTGATCGTGACGTTTACATGTTAATTTAATGTTCACACAGGACAAGGCAGAGGATCTTCAGGCCATTGACAGTTGTGAATATATTTGGGAAGCTGGAGTGGGTTTTGCGCACTCGCCACCACGTTACCCGACCCACGATTCAAATAGAACGGAGCTTCTGAAGCTGCTTCTTACTTGCTTTAGTGAAACAATGTACCAGCCTCCAGTTGGTAAGCAGAATTTTGTTTCTGCTTTATTCGCTCTTATTTTCCTCTCAGACCCTTAATATTTTCTGTTTTTTTTTGCAATATCTGAGACTGTTCTGTCATTCATATTTGTAACTACCACAAGATGGGTATATTGAAGTATGCAGATATGTATTTAGTATAAAATGCACCAGTGAGACAGGTTTTGGAATGCTGAATTTGTCATATAAGGCACGTGGTTGCAAGCGGAGAGATTTTTCCGATAAAGACCCTGGCCACACGACCTTACAAAATATGTCGTTGCAACGGACGTAGGTGAGGACACCACACGAGCGCAGTTGCCCCAATGGATCCGGAAGAAGCCGTCGCTTTCTGTGGTCTTGCCCCTTCGTAATTCTATGACGGACGTCACGATGCGCGTTACAACGGACGTACTCTGTACGGTCGTGTGGCCCCAGCCTAAGCCGTAATGAAATTGCCCAAACTTGACAGTAACCCAGTTTTTCTCCCCCTAACAGATATTCATATTGCACCTAATCGATGGATACAGTACTTCACTTGCGCAGAGAATCGACACGCATTACCAATGTTTACTTCGCTGCTGAATACAGTATGTGCTTATGATCCTGTCGGTCTTGGAGTGCCCTATAATCATCTCTTGTTCTCTGATTCTGTGGAACCGTTGGTGGATACTGCATTGCAGATCCTTATCGTCACATTGGATCATGATACAAGTGGCAGTGCACCAGAGGGTGAGGAGGTACGTATTTGTACTATGTATTTTTCTTTCATATAATTTATTGTGTCTGAAATTGTTTTTTTTTTTATACAGATTAAAAGTTTGCGCTATCCTTAGTTTAGTTTTAATCTTGACAGCAGAATTAAGTGACCCAGCGAAACTTTTTCATAACACCACATCCAAAACAGCTGTGGAGTGCACACAGTCACTAATTAATTATTATAATTCTCTAGAAATCAGTTAAGTCAGAAGTACGAGGAGCGTCCACAAAGTAAGTTTCCCACTCGTCCCACAGCTAGCAAACCTTATATTGCGCGAAGCGACTGTGCGTACGTGATAGAGCAATGACGTAGCATGGCGCATGCACTAACGGCACTTCCCGCGTTCTCACAGTAGCATCGTTGCAGCTGTTCAAGATGGAGGTTCTTATTCCAGCTCCCGCCGACTGTGAAGTGCGGTCAGTGATAACGCTAGGCCGCACACGGCTCGACGGACAGCAAGTCTCCTGCAGGAGTTCAGCTGGGAGGTGTTTAATCATTCACCCTACAGCCCGGACCTCGCTCCCAGTGATTTCCATCTTTTCCTACACCTCAAGAAATTCCTGTCCGGTCAGCGTCAGCGTTTTGAGAATGACAGAGAGGCGGAGATGGTTGTCACACAGTGGTTCCAATCCCAGGCGGCAGACTTCTACGACACAGGTATTCAAAAGTTGGTCCCACGGTATGACAAATGTCTCAATTCCGGTGGCGAATATGTTGAAAAATAGCTGGACACTTGCTGTATCTGTTGCAATAAATATTTCCATGAAATTGTGTTTTGTTTCTGTAAACGGCCCCAGGGAAACTTACTTTGAGGACGCGCCTCGTATTTGTAGGGGAAAATACTTTCCCAAAGGACTTTCCATCAGCAGAGGAAGACTGCGGTCTTGCGATTGAAACGCTGTGATCACGTAACTTCTTGTTTCTGTATCTTCGCCATGTATATAGACGCAGTTTTTTTCAAATCCTATGAACTGCCTTATATGTGTCTTCAAGCTTTGAACCAAACTTGAAGTTTTCAGTAATTTATGATCCATTTACCCCAAGAAAGTGTATTGTTAATTCACATCCAAAAATAAAGGCATTTAATATTTCCACAGGTTTATGAGCATCTATTTTAGACATGAATGACCATTTTCTTCAATTTCGTGTTTGAAGAAATATGTCTTGAACTGTTTTGATCATTGGCTACTGCAAATTTTGTCTTAAATCAGGGAACTCCACACGCAGTCTAACATACGTTCACTTACACGTACAGTTTGTAGTCTGGTAGATGTTTTCCGACATATCAGAAGCTCACCCTGATGATTGATGTAGCAAGGACGTCTGAAACGTTGGTTAACTTCACAGAAACTACATTGCCCTACATCCCAGAAGACAACCATCTAAATATTACCATGGAAACCTCAAATCCTACTAAATACTGTTCATATATTCGCTGTAGAAGAGCTTGAATTTTTTTGATTTTTGGAGTTCATTAATTAAGATTATTTCTGCAGGCATCAGTGCCAGATAACTTGTTCATCAATTACTTGTCGCGGATACACCGAGATGAAGACTTTCACTTCGTTCTGCGGGGTTTTACGAAGCTCCTGAACAATCCTCTCGTTCAGACGTACTTGCCCAACTCTACCAAAAAGGTGCAATTCCATCAGGAGCTCCTAGTCTTTTTTTGGAAAATGTGTGACTACAACAAGGTAACGTGAAATTATGACTCAGGTCCGCTGGTTATGTGTAATTACTAGTGTAAAATTTAAAAAAAATTTGTAATGTTCTGAGCTAAGACATGGTAATAATGTATAGAGTGCACGTTGTAACATTTTGTTGAATTCAGTGTTTTACTATTTAAACATTTCAGAAATTCTTGTATTATGTGCTGAAGAGCAGCGACGTGTTAGAGATTTTGGTGCCAATCCTGTACCATCTTAACGACTCCCGTGCCGATCAATGTAAGTAGAACTCGGTCATTTCTAATTTACACTCTCTCAGTATTAGAACGTCTTGCAGTGTTTGATTTTTTAATACAGCAGTGTTATCCACATTGCATAACTCTTCTAGCTGAAAAAACATTAATAAATAACGACAGCATCGTGCGGCCAAGAACGTAAATAAAAACAACAGTTTATTGTATCTTATAAAAATAAGTAGAGTTAATCTTGATTTGCAGCTCGAGTTGGTCTGATGCACATAGGTGTGTTCATCCTGCTTCTTCTCAGTGGGGAGAGAAATTTTGGTGTTCGCCTCAATAAACCATACACCGCCACAATACCGATGGACATTCCTGTCTTCACAGGTAAGCTTATTGTCTGATTTCATTACTTTAGGAATACCTAGTTTTCGAAGATTATTACTGAGCTTTTATGACTGTTGCTATTTTACTGAAACTTTTCATACCATGCACTATGAGTCGTGAGTTACAGTGTGAATTAATTTTGAAGATTTTTGTCTTCTGGGTTGTTGCGCTGTGTAGTCTGGTCGATGTTTACCAACGTTTCAGAGGTCATACTGCCTCCGTCATCAGGGCGATGAGTATGAAGATTTCTGTCTTCTGGGTTGTTGCGCTGTGTAGTCTGGTCGATGTTAACCAACGTTTCAGAGGTCATACTGCCTCCGTCATCAGGGCGATGAGTATGAAGATTTTTGTCTTCTGGGTTGTTGCGCTGTGTAGTCTGGTCGATGTTAACCAACGTTTCAGAGGTCATACTGCCTCCGTCATCAGAGTATGAAGATTTCTGTCTTCTGGGTTGTTGCGCTGTGTAGTCTCGTCGATGTTAACCAACGTTTCAGAGGTCATACTGCCTCCGTCATCAGGGCGATGAGTATGAAGATTTCTGTCTTCTGGGTTGTTGCGCTGTGTAATCTGGTCGATGTTAACCAACGTTTCAGAGGTCATACTGCCTCCGTCATCAGGGCGATGAGTATGAAGATTTCTGTCTTCTGGGTTGTTGCGCTGTGTAGTCTGGTCGATGTTAACCAACGTTTCAGAGGTCATACTGCCTCCGTCATCAGAGTATGAAGATTTCTGTCTTCTGGGTTGTTGCGCTGTGTAGTCTCGTCGATGTTAACCAACGTTTCAGAGGTCATACTGCCTCCGTCATCAGGGCGATGAGTATGAAGATTTCTGTCTTCTGGGTTGTTGCGCTGTGTAATCTGGTCGATCTTAACCAACGTTTCAGAGGTCATACTGCCTCCGTCATCAGAGTATGAAGATTTCTGTCTTCTGGGTTGTTGCGCTGTGTAGTCTCGTCGATGTTAACCAGCGTTTCAGAGGTCATACTGCCTCCGTCATCAGGGCGATGAGTATGAAGATTTCCGTCTTCTGGGTTGTTGCGCTGTGTAGTATGGTCGATGTTAACCAACGTTTCGGAGGTCATACTGCCTCCGTCATCAGAGTATGAAGATTTCTGTCTTCTGGGTTGTTGCGCTGTGTAGTCTGGTCGATGTTAACCAACGTTTCGGAGGTCATACTGCCTCCATCATCAGGGCGATGAGTATGAAGATTTCTGTCTTCTGGGTTGTTGCGTTGTGTAGTCTGGTCGATGTCAACCAACGTTTCAGAGGTCATACTGCCTCCGTCATCAGAGTATAAAGATTCCTATCTTCTAGGTTGTTGCGCTGTGTAGTCTGGTCGATGTTAACGAACGTTTCAGAGGTCATACTGCCTCCGTCATCAGGGCGATGATGTAGGTATAAAATCAGTTTCATTATAAATACACATTTAGGTACATGCAGTATTTTAAATGTTGCAGGGACGCATGCGGATCTCCTAATTACAGTTTTCCACAAAATTATCACAACTGGTCACCAGAGGTTGCAGCCATTGTTTGATTGTCTCCTTACGATTCTTGTAAATGGTAGGTATCAGTGGTGGACTGAGTGTAATATTATTTAATTATCTATAAATTTTGTTGTGGGAGGAGCACATAAAACTTAGAATGGTGTGGTTTTTCATTGTGTAAACGTTCTCCCAGTGTTAGTGGCCAAAGGATTAGCGAAAGTCAACAGTGATATTCACTGCCGCTGCTAGCTGTTTTGTGTTGTCATGTTCTGTTGTTTGCTTCATCAGAAGGAGTAAATGTTTCCAAACAACCACTAAAAAGGGCTATATATATATATATATATAAAAAATGTTCCTATGAACATTGGATCGCAAATGTTTCATTTTTGAAATAACAGACAAAAATAAGTTTCAATGAATTGTCTTTATATCAAAGTGAATCCAGCTTCCAGCAAAGATTTTCAGTAAACGTTTGGGCAGGAATTGTTGGCGACGTGCTTATTGGTCCACACATGCTTCCATCGCGTCTAAGAGGACCTTCATATCGGTGATTCTTAAGAAGACACTTGCCACGTCTCCTTGAAGATGTACCACTGAATACAAGAAGACAAATGTGGTTTATGCACGACAGAGCCCAAGCACACTTCTCTCGTCTCGTCACATATCATCTCAATGAACAGTACCCTCAGCGATGGATTGGGTGTGGTGGCCCAGTAACATGGCCACTGAGGTCATAACTCCATTGGACTTTTATCTGTGGGGTCACTTGAAGTCCGTCGTTTATGCAACACCCATAAAAAATGACGACGGCCCATGGAAACGTGTGCAGAATGCACGCCAGATGATTCGATGAAACCCTGGTGTGTATGAATGAATCCGTCAGTCTTGTGCACGTTGTGGTCGTGCATGTGTGGAAAATGGAGGAACAACCTTTGAGCATCTGTTATAAAGAAACATCCCTGTCCTTATACTTGGCATTAAAGGCACACGTTGAAAATTATTTTTGGCTATTATTTCAAAAATAAAACATTTGCGACCCCAAGGGCTTGGTAAAGCAAAACTTATGGAACATTTGGACGTACTTGAGATATTTTTTCCTGTCCATTATCTGTCCTCTGCTTGTATCTCTCCTTCCTGGGCATAATAAAACCATTTTTCAAAATTATATTGAGGTGAAAATTTACTACAGTTGCTTTTTCAAGTCCTCATGTACGCTCTTCCTGTGTCACTCATGTGTTGGTCTCTGCTGTGCCAAGTTCTCCTTTTACCTACCTTTGTTTTATTGTCAGGAATTGGTTATTATCGTACTGTGCTTCGTTAACAGTGTCACCTTACTTGAAGACGTTGTCGATGGTGGCCAGTACCAAACTATTGCATCTGTTGGAAGCATTCAGTACTCCATGGTTCCTGTTCTCATCTCCTACAAACCACCATCTGGTTTTCTTCCTGCTAGAAATCTTCAACAACATTATTCAGTATCAGTTTGATGGTAAGCAATTGTATTCTGCATGCGATTCTTCTGAACAGGATATTATAGAGAAAGAAATGTTCCAACATTTTAAAGTCTTTGACATGCATTTTGTATTCGTCTTGTTGTTTAAATTTGTGGTAATAAAACTTTTTGTTATAAAATTGAACGTAAGACACATTAAATTTCCTCGGTATATATTTAGGTGGATGGCTCAGTTATTAGAGGGATTAAGGCTATTTTCTGGACAACCTGGCTACGGCACAGGACTCTTCACGTTGTATGAGAAAGTCACGTGTCACTGACTCGAGCCATTTTCATAACTATAGCTATATTCAACGATTCATTTCCAGGGAACTCAAATTTGGTATACACAATCATTCGCAAGCGACAAGTGTTCCATTCATTAGCAAACCTTCCATGTGACTATGGAACTATTGCTAAGTCCCTAACTAAACGTACGAGACGTCATCTACCCAGCGCCACATCCACAGAAAATATAGGAGAGTTGCCAAGCATGGAAGGTTCTCGTCCAGCTTTGCCAGCAGAACCTGGCACTTTGAAAGCTACACTTCCAGACACTCCAGGTATAAAGTTTTGTACGTAAACTGTTTTGAGTAATGGTACTGTAGAACGGATACATATTTAATTAAAACTATTGTGGGTTCAGTGATTATATGAAATGAACTTAATTATTTGCTGTTTGATTGCAGAGACAGTTTTCACCTTGGCAAACAAACTTGACTATTGCAGTGGAACTGATTGTCGTTCTCCATTGTGAAGGTGCATCCTAATTCTGCTTTGTGAGAACCCAGAATTATCATTGTTTTAGGTTTAGTTTACAAGGTTCAGGTTGATATGTGTGATACTGTACGTAGCTGCTGCTGCTGCTGCGGGGAATGGTGTTTGGTTCTTATAATTCCAAATATACTATTTTGAAACTTAAAAAAAAAGTGTGATTTCTTTCCAGGCATTGAAAAAATGACTGAGAAGGAATCGGCTCATCCTTCGGTTAATCAGCTCTGTGAGCTAACAGCGGCTGCGACAGTGAATGGTGTGAATTCCAACAGTTCATCTCTTCTGCAACAGTCGTCTGTGCAGGAATTAACACACAACTCCAGTGAGGACCATGTAAGGAAAGGTGATGGCGAAGAGTTGCCCAGGTCAAAGAGTATGGTAAGCATGGTTATGCTGCATTTTGCGTGTGTGTGTGCGAGGCAGGTAGGTCATGTTTCAAGGTTTTAGTGAGGTAACCGCGAACATACATACAAATATATGTTCTTAGTATGCCTCCTGTCAATGTTCAGGAAGAGTAAATCAACTTTAAATAAAAATCACTTCACCGATTAATTGAAGTTAATGTATATAATAAGACGTTATCGTATTATGTGTTTTTGTATTGAAGTTTTAGTTCAAAGAAATTATCTATCACTATGGTCTCTGCCACAGCACTGGTGATTTTTTTTTTCCTGTCCCACTATACGCCATGCAGGCGCTTGGGGGGAGTTGAGGTATAGCTCCTACTCTTTCTTGACCTCGGCACTAGATGGGGTTGAGTGGTCAGCATCACGCCCCAGCATCGCTTTACCCCCGGGAAAGACCCCGGTACGCATTGGACAGGAGGCTGGGTGGGCCCCAGAGCCGGTCTGGACGCAGAGGCTAGAGGAAAAATCCTCTGCCTCCATCGGGGATCGAACCCCGGTCGTCCAGCCCGTAGCTAGTCAATATACTGACTGAGCTACGCTGCCCCTTCATAACTGGTGATGGTCATAATAAGATGACGTAATCAGACTATGTGCACTATGATTTGAGGTTTTTACCTACATTACAATGTTAACTAACTTTGTACTGTGTCTTAATAATAAACTTCTACAGACCCTAAAAATGCGAAGCTACGTTGGCGCTCGGTGAATTAGCAAATCTAGTGTAGGTGTTACAAACAACCACTGTTGGCTTCGTGGCAAAGTTGACCTGTGAGCGACCGGCTGACAAGTGGCCACCAAAGTTGCTACTGTGTATACATATTTTTGGGGCATTCTGTGTATTGCATAGTGCAGATTATTTATCTGAATGCTCAAAGGGGTTGGCATAATTTATGTTTTAAACATTCTTTCTTTCAGCCTAACACAAGTCCAGAGTCTCCGACACCATCAATCCATTCAACAAACAATTCACACTCGTCTAACGCAAGTGGACGTAAGACTTCGGAGTCTTCAGTTGTCAGTCTGCAGAGATCTGTAGCACAGGTAGTGCAACATTTGACATACTGTAGTTCCAGCTGATTCATAATATTATGCATAGATTTCTGCAGTCCGAGCATATTGGTCATGTAAGGGTGTGTTATCTTCTTCTTCCATGGCTCTCCGGTCCGTATTCGGTCCATGGCCTCCTCAATTCTCCTCTTCCGTTTGGTCCGTCTGTCTGAGGCTTTGATCGAGGTTTCGAAACGTCTTCCTTTTTACGGTGCAAGGTTGTTAGCCTTGTGACCAACCCCCAACCTGGAGGACCAGGGTACCTCTCCCCCTCGACCAATCTGGCTAGGGAGGCCCTGCCAGTAGCTCTTGGGGTCACTGAGGTACTCAAGCCCCACGACCACGACAAGGTGCAGGTACCATTAAGTGGGGAAAAGAATATAACTGTCGAACATTAAGGGAGAAGCTTAGAATGAGCATGAACGTGATTTGTCGTAAATATGATTAAGGGGTCGTTCCAGAGTGAGAAAAATATTTAATGTGAAGATGAATTTTCAGTCGGCAATCTGGGTTGCAAATTAGAATTGGTAGACAGATTGCAACATTATCCCCTCATTTCCTTTATGAACTTGTAGGAATTGGAAGGAAGATAAGAATAGTGGAGGAAAGTGAAACAGCAAGTTCTGATGTTGGTAGCGAGAGAAGACGTAGTATCAGAAAAGCTACATTAATTGTTCCAAAACTGCCATTGGGCCGTGTATTCTATTGCAGTGTTTCGGTCAGTGGTGTAAAAAACTTGCATGTGGGATGAAAAGTATGTTATGAATAGTTACAAAAATGTGTTCAGTAAGAAATTGGACTCAGACTCCTTAATTAAAAAATGGGTTCTGAAGGGATTGAGATGTTGGGAACGAACAGTTGGTGTTGTGGAGAACGTTTACTGAACGCGTGATCTAATTAAAGTAATTTCTCAGATCTGCAGATAGCTTCTGTCAAACATTGATATTAAATTTCCACTAAATTCTTTTGTTTCTACCGAATATTTCTGTTAAATTTCCACGAAATTCTAAGTATTTTTCAGACATATTATGTACCGTAAATCATACTTCGCTGTTCGTAAAGTGGCCACCTAACAGTTGAAGAATAGCCACGATTTTAGTTTAATCCATGAATGCTTCTCATATTTCAGACTTCTTTTTGCCACAATAAAAACAACAAACAAAGTGACATGATATTATACATTTGTTGCATTGATTCAGAGTGTTGTAAAATAAACATTACCTTTACATTTATTTGTGTGTAGTGTAGAATTGTATAATTATCGAGCAATTTTTTTCAAATTTGTGTGTAAGTGAATGTGCCCCATCTCTTCCCTTCCATTCTAATGGAATGCAGCAGTAGAATTATTTTGCATGAATAGTTCTTGATAGTTAATTGAAGTAAACTTTGGTATTTAAGACAGTTGTGTCCTGCTGTTGTCTCCGTTTTGTTAATAAAATGTGTTTGGTATTTGCATGAAGTGGATGAGGTGAAAAGTTTATATTTCCCAAACGAGATCTTCGCAATTTTACGTACCACATCGAACTTTATATCCGTATATTACGAATGCAAAATATGGTTCACGGTTAATGAATGGCGTCCTTTTATAGTTTCTTGACATGTGTTTTGTTAAATATAGACTTTTAAGTATTGTAGGAGTAGGAGAATGGTATTCCGCATATTTTAATGATATCGGTAATTAAAGAAAGACGGATTTAGTACAGTTATGTTTGTATGACAGTCCCAGAAACAAATGTTGCATGAGGTGTGTGCGCTATACTGTTGTCTCAAAATTAAAATTAAAATGTTCTCTTTACTCGTGTCAAGAACTTCTATACTTTCCATATATTGTAGTGTTTTCCAGTTTTTGAAACAAGTTCTTCCCCATCAAGCGAGAAAAATCCATTTTATGTTATTTTTATGTTTTTGTAAAAACAATTTAAGTCATATATGTAATACGTGCCATAAAGTCAATTTGGAAATGTTAATCGAGATATCAGTCACCAGGCACGTGTAGAGGCTTTCCGTGTCGTATGTTATAGCCAGGCTCTGTTGCTGCCAAGAAAAGAACCGTTGTCCGTAAGAATATGGTTCTGTGGTTTTCCTTCACCTAGGATTGTAACTATGCTTCTAATCATAAGATGTACTTGCATGTGCGCGCACACGCCATCTATCGCTATCTCTCTCAGCTATGTCGAAGATGAACTTTGTTTCTTTGCATTTCTATTCATGTACGTAGAAGATTTAAATTGTTGAGATGAAAAATTTCATGATACAAAAGAGAATTGATTTTTAGTTGTCACACTGCAAGATTTGCATCAGTAATAAATGAACATCGTATCCAGTGAGGTATGTAAAATCGCAAAAAAAAAAAAAGTGTTGTTGTCAGACAGACTTTTTGATTATGTATGTGTATGACCCGTAATTTATACATAATATTCCTGAATTTCTTGAAACTTAATTTGGTAATTCTAACATAATTAATCTTTTTTAGTGTTTAATTTTTTTTTTTAGATAGACAAATTGAGAGTAAAGTGAGCATGAATGGTATAAAAAGTATCTTACCGTGTCGGTGTGCCTGTGTGCTTTTTAACGTGTTTTCCCTTTAAACTTGTTTTAATTTTCTTTACACATGACTGTATTTTCTTTTGAGTTTTCCAGTCTTATGTTTTGTTCTGCATCGCATTGCATAGCCTTGTTGCTTCCGTAGCGTCAGAGTATTCGGCTGACGGAAGCCCATTCTCTCGCTCAGGGGAGTGGTATCGGACCCCCTATCGGAATGGGAGCCGGAGGACTGTGGGTACCGACTTCAGAGTGGGTCGGTTCTTGGAAGACAAAACTACCATTGCAGACAATCATGAGGCTTTTACAAGTGCTTGTACCACAGGTGGAGAAAATATGTATCGACAAGTGAGTATTAAAAAATCAGACTGTTTTAAATGTTAATGAATGCAGAGGCAATGGAAGTTTATATGTGCATCATTAATATGATTAACAATTGGAAAAAGGAAGCATATTACTTTCATACACTGTGAACGTAATATGAAATTTGAGGTTCTTATGGCAGTGAAAATGCCAGTGTCGGTCTTCTGTCCTCCTGACTTGTTTTACCTATTGCTTATGTAAGAAGATTCTTAACATCTGACATTTTAAATGTCATATTTCTTCCGCCCTCGTAATTTGTGCCAAATTAACTCAGTTGGGTCAAGTTTGCATTGGCATGGTGGGTCCCGGGTTCGATTCCCGGCAGTGCCCGAATTTATAACTTGTGTTGGGCAAGGCCGTGGTCTAGGCAACACGGAGTTTTCCTCCGGGGGCTTCCCCGGTTTCTCCGTGGCATCCCAACAATTACTCCATTCACACACAGAAGAAGGCAATGGCAAACCACTTCTGGATCATCTGCCAAGAACGTATATGAACAGGTCCCAGTCCGAGAAAAGGATGGAAGGATCCTCTTCATAATATGTCACCAACCTCCTGTAGAGGAGACGGCGTAATAAAGAAGAATATGCAACAACTTTTCTTCTCATTACATATTATCAGAATAATCCAAGCTTTTCGTGTCTTTCATTTTTAAGTGACTTGCTTTATACTCGTGTATTACTTTGTGAACAGAAGCTACGTTTACTCCTGGAGAATAAGCTGTTATTTTCATTTAAATTTCTGTAATTAATACTGTGGAATGTAATTAAAACTCCACCATATATGTTTTAAGAATCATTTCCCGTTTTAGCTACTTAAAGACGTTCTTTTAAATCATTTCTTGGATAGACTAACAACATTTTTGTTGTTTTCTGCAGAATCAGTTTTACTTGACAATTTGCTATTTAATAGCCACAAATAAGCACTTGGTAACAAGCAAAGCGCTAAAAACAATTGAAAAGTTTTACGTGCAACGAATGTGAATACAGAAGCACAGTAACTGTGCTGTTCACTTCTGCTGTATTAATGTTACTGACGTGGAACGTGTTTGGTGAAGATGGAGGAAACGCAACCCGGGGCTCGTAATGATCACGAACTTTCCTGTGTTTATGTCCGTTGTCTCGTTAATGGCGACTGTTGTACGGAACTAAGATTCACACTTGTTCTTACTGCTCACCAGGCTGTTTTAAGAGATTATAATCAGAAAATTTAAAAAAAAGATTTAATCGCTGCTTTACTTTATAGGGGCCTGACAGATGAGAGTGAGATTCTCAAGTTTCTGCAGCACGGAACATTGGTGGGACTGTTGCCCGTTCCCCATCCCATTCTGATCCGAAAGTACCAGGCAAACTCTGGGACCACAACGTGGTTCCGTACGTACATGTGGGGTGTCATCTATCTCAGGTAAGTATCGTTTGTATGCTAAAGTGGAAGAAGGACGTGTTATGTGGGTGTAATAAAATTATATCGGATACTTAAAGGAGTATCTTAGGAAAAAAAAAGCTATATTAATAAGTTGGGGGTTAAGATAGTTAAAGTTAAGCTTTTCTTCTTCTTCATAATTTGGACATTCTCGGACTAGGTAGATAACCACCACGAAGGCTACACTTGTCATTCTCGTGGTTAATTCTGCGCACATGAAATTACTAGGGATCATCATGCATCGTGTCATAATAGATACTGAAGAAAAGTGGAAGTGCAGTGGAATATTACGGTTGTTATAGATTCCAAGAAAACCTATAACGTAGTTAAGAGAGAAGCATTTTATAACGTCGTCGTTGAATCAGGCATACCTTTGAAAATATGTTAATTAATATTTGTCCAAATGAAATTTGTCATAAAAGCTGTGTAGGTAAGACTTTTAAATAATATTTCTTATTTGAATTATATGAAGAGGGATGCTATATGTCTATTGATATTCGACTTCGCTTTAGAATATGCCACTGGGAACTTCCAAGAAAACGAAGAGCGATTACAGCCGAATGGAACAAATCAGTTTCTTATCTGTACAAATGACGATTTGTTAGACGAAAGTTTTACCATAACGACAGAAACTGTCGGATGCTAGTAAGAAAGTTGGTCTAAAATAAACGCAGATAAAACTTAATCGCATGTTCTCGCATAAAATGTAGCGGAGTTCGGATATTTGGTAAGGACAGTAACAAATCAAAATTCCATTCAGAAAGAAGGTAAGAACAGTTCTACTTTTTGTAATTAGTTATAAGGATTTATTAAAGTTTGACTCAACACGCGTAGAACAAAATGTTTGGGTATTCTAGGTATCCAGGTTTCTTGTTGAAGGTGAAGTTGGATTATAAAATTTGTACTATTTTCAGATGCATTTTATCCCATCTGTCTTTCTATATACATGACATAATTCAGGAACGGCTGAAAATTTTTTTTTTGTGAAATTTTATATTGGGGACTTTTACTAAAATTTATCAGCGCATTCGAGTTATGGTTAAAATTGGGCAACAGTAATGAGCGCTTGTTCGGAGATGTACAGCATTTCTGCGTGCTGAATCGACTGGGGTTGGGAGCCTCCACGCTACGTTGGTTAAAGTTCACAGGTCTAATTGTGTTTATATTTTGAAACTTGTTTATTTTTACAGGAATGTTGATCCTCCTATATGGTATGACACTGATGTCAAACTGTTTGAAATTCAACGAGTGTGAAGTTGAGGTTTAATTCAGGTATAATGGTCACAATGTCTCGTTGAACTCAACATTGCATTTCATAGTAGATTTTAATATGTTGAAATTTGATTAATTTTCTGCTCTTAACTTTCATTACATTCCACGCCTTTATTTCCTTTTGCAAATAGATTTTTCTTAGATAATTACGTATTATGCGTATGATTTACAGTCGTACTTTTTGCAGTATCTTCGGTCATCATAATATTGCATAACTGAGGCATTCATATTCTGATTCTTATTTTGCAAATTATTGTGGAATAAACGGCGGATACTGCTAAGTTCCAAAAAAATATTTACTTGATTTGTACAAGTCACCGAACTATTTCAAATACAGAGAGACTTGTAGAATCGTCTTTCAGAATTTAACACCTTTTACAAATAGAAATACTATGATACAAATTTTTTCAGTACATTAAAGCAGTTTTACATTCTACTTTGTGTGTTCGCTTAGTTTTCGGCGTAGAAATGAATATATAATTTTTTTCCTTTCTCACGTAGCAGTCAAGTGTGTCACGAGCAAAGGGCCATATCATCGTTAGCCAATTTTTTTAATGCGTAAGTGCCTTTTTTTGTTCTACTGCCAAGCGGTGTTAAATGTGGCGGTATTTTTGTAGATACATTATGCCTTTTCAACCTGTATGAAGGAAATAAAGTAACATTTTAAGTTTATTAACTTAGTTTTACCAAAGGTAACTGCAATTTGGACTTCAGGTCTCTCTTAATAAGTACAGTTTTAAGCCAATGTTGAATTCAAAAGGATATTACCGTACGTTATCTAAGTCATTCTTAAATACAAAATATTGCAACTGTGGCTTGGCAACTGTGATGGCATATTTTAAATCCTGCCTTTTATGCACCATCTTAATGCATGAACGGTTTTAAGGGTGCTATATATATAACTAGATGTCCGTAGATTTAGTACTATACTGTTATTGGTATAATGTATGTAGTGTTATATTTATTTATGGTAGTACATGTATAATATTTATTTTAAAATGTAAGCAGTTTCTTCAAACTTTGATGTCTGACGTACGCTGCATAACTAAGACTAAGATCCTATGCTATAAGCATGAAGTTGATCATTTGTGCATCCAGACCTGTAAAGGTTTTTTTGAATATTATGCTAAGAATAAAAACAATTTATTTTGTTCAACAATAAAATTAAGTAGTACGAAGCAAATACTCGGTGCACATTTACTTCACGGGCAACATTTCATACAGTAGTTCTCTCCTGTTTCTTCTCTTTCTTTCTTTTTGCCTCAATTTCTCTCGTCTAACCTCTTTCCTGCAGTTTCTTTATTCAAGTTCTTCCTCATAGTCCTATTTTTATGTGTCCTTTGTACTGACACTTATCAGTGAAATCAAGATATTTTACTCTGTAGCGTGCCAACTTACTCCAACAGCTAAGACTGGTTCACTGTTTGTAGTCAATTTTATGTGCTTCTTCTTCTTCTTCTTCTATGGCTCTCTGGTCCATATTTGGTCCATGGCCTCCTCAATTCTCCTCTTCCATTCGTTCCGTCTGTCCGAGGCTTTGATCGAGGTTTCGAAACGTCTTCCTTTTTACGGTGCAAGGTTGGTAGCCTTGCGACCAACCCCCAACCTGGAGGACCAGGGTACCTGTCTTAGTCTGACCTCTCCCCCTCGACCAATCTGGCTAGGGAGGCCCTACCAGTAGCTCTTGGGGTCACTGAGGTACTCAAGCCCCACCACCACGACAAGGTGCAGGTACCATTAAGTGGGGGCTTTTATGTGGTGTATAGGTCATTAAGAAGGAGATTAAATTATCCCTGTTATTGGTATCCAGCCCTCTTGTATGCCCTGTCAGTTTTGTACGTGTAGTTGTCATTATAAACTTTTCCGTGCTAGTAACTTGAAAGGATCGGATGTGGTTTTGGTCTTTTCCAGTCCAGGCATTCGCGTGGAGTAAAACCATCAGAATCCTTGGTTAGGATACTCTATGTCATATTCAGAATTCAGACAACACATCTGAATAAAAGTGGACTTACTTTATTTTTCTTACATGTTTGTGTGTTCCACCAGCGGTTGAAACATTGATAATTTGTTTAGGTGCTACGAAAATAATTATTTTGTCCCGTTCGGGGCCTGTGTCCGCAAGATGACCCCACCTTCGTTCATGTTTAAACTGGCTCTCTCTCCTGTGAAGCTGTTCTGATGTGTGCGCTACATCTGCGGCTTGAAACAAGCATCACAGCAGCACACAGCCGTCTGTGACTTACGTGTGTTATGCCACATTTATTTTGCAGGCACTAAGCGATCATTTTCTAACAGTACAGACGAGAGAGGCTGCATCATTGACCACTTCTGTATTTGAGCTGTCAGTGAAACAGAAACAATATTTATATTTTATTTTGTAATATTTCAAAGTATATGGAATTGAAATGATGGGAATATTGTAATAGATTGTAAATTAAGCTGCGTATACAGGGACTGATTATTAGAAAACGTCATATACAGGCAAATAGATTCATTCTTAATAGTCTGGTATTTATTTAAAGTATATAGTTTACAGAGTGCAATAATTACAAATTAGTTTGTTATTATATATGATTTGAAGTTTTATTATTCTTTGCGTTTTAAGGCATTTAACTTGCCTTTTAATCCAGAGACTCCACGAGTAATAAATTTCTATGCTCGACGATCAAATTTCCGCTATAAGTGATGACACAACTTCCATGCACAATTAAAAAGATCTAAACACGTAGTTACTTGATTATGTGCAAATGGCCATCTTTGTCTTGTTACTCTGAATTTTTCATTAAGCCTTGAAGAATGCACTGACAACTCATTAAAAATTACATGTTATGAATTCCTTGCGTAAAGTACTTAGAATTTAAATCATATCCATCCATCAGTCTGCATGTTTAATTTATGAAACAGTTCAATAGATTTCAGTGAAATTTGATATTGTTTGGAAAGGGGGGGGGGAGAGGTAAAATTTTCTTTATACTTCATTGAAGGCAAATGGGAAAGTGGAGGGAAAGTTTCACACATTAGATGGAGCTTCATCCCCAGGGAAAGAGACCCTAGTACCCACTGGATAGGAACGAAGGTGGGGGCCCCAGGATCAGTCTGGACACAATTGCAAGGAGAAAAAGTCTGTGCCAGGAATTGAAGCCTGGTCATCCAAGTCGTAGCGTAGACTCTATAGCAGTAGGTGTTCCAAAGAAAAGTTGTTGGCCAAATTTAAATTTGGTACATACCGATCCGATATAACCCTCACTGTACGTCAAGCCTGAATTGAACTTATCGTGTAAATTCTGCCACATTTTACCCTGGCTAATGGTTCATTCCTGTAGTTATATGAATTTGTCATTGAAGAATGAAATTTTTATCAGTGAAAATGTTTTTTCTGTACCCTTCATTAAACTTGTATGTAGGGAATAATTATTCAACAGATATTTATTCCGAGATCTGCCGCAGAACAAAGTTGACCAACAAAATTCTGTTTATGTAAATAATAAATTCTACGTAAAAACCAGATGTGCTTCCTCTTGAATTTTTGTTCTTGATTTCAAATTTTTTTTTTTAATTTAATTTTCACACATGGAGATGGAGAATTGCAATTATGTCAGATAAAATAAAATAATTAAGTAATTAACAATATATTCTGATTCTTAACAACAGTTCCAGACCATGATATATGAGGCTGGCAGGAACAGCTTTATTTAAATTGGCTCAGTATGTTTTTGTAATTGAACATAAGCATATTTTCAAATTTCATTTCCTAAATATTAATTTTTTTTATAACACCTTAAAGTTACAAATGCAGTAGACAAACACAGAGAAATATAATGATAATTTGTAGAGTACAAAGCACACTTAAGTTAGTAAGAAAGAGTTTAGGAAAATACATACATGATTAATAAACACACTTTTGTAAATGGATGCCATTTTGGATGTCTTAGCATCTTGGAAGGCATTGAACATTTGTGCTTTGTGTTTTGAGTCTGAAAATATCATAAATCACAGTTCCACACTTTTTATAATTCATTTAAAGTAACTGCATAAGTCCAGTTTAAACTTAGCTGACTGAATAATATGATTTTTTAAGCTTATTACTTCAATATTGCCAGTAATATAGTACCAACTTCGTAGTCCACACTTTCAATTTCCGTGACCTATTAACACTTTGGCACCGTGACAGACAGTTTATGTAATAATCAAAGACCAGTCTGCAGTTCCTCCACAGTTCTGAGTTTAAGTTAACTTGTCGTATGTCTCACTTAACTCAGCTGCAGGAAAAAAAAAATCAAAACCAAATTTTGTTTCCCCCCCCCCCCCCCCCAAAGATGATATCTTCTTTTGGTACTTTATATATAACCATTCTGTACTGGATTAATAATTTATTTTTAACAGCAAGGCATATTTTAATTATTACAGTCGTGGTAATTCACTAGTTTGAAGTTTGTCACGAGAGAAATCTTTATAACGGAACGTGTTAAAACAGTTAACGGAACGCGATCTTCTGCTGTCCTTTTTTATGTTCATTAAAAATCAATTATGCCCATATAATTGTATGAACCCCCCCAAATATTAAAAAAAGTAACTGGTAAACACAGTTTGGAAGGACCAAAAACCCTTAATACTATTTGCAACGTAACTTTGTTAGATCGTAAAAAACGTACCGTCTGAAAATAATACGTTACACAAACCCCCCCTCCCCTAAATGCACAGCCTTAAAATAATTTTATAAAGTCGATTGTGTGTCAGTAACTTGCACCACTGATTTTATTGCCACTGTGATCACCTGCGTGTTCTAACTGATGGCCTTGTCGTATGATGGTGGAGGTGACTCATCGTGTCCCTGCGTGGTTTCCGAGCGTCCCGTCTGCTGAGGCAGCAGTATCGCAATATGATAAGGTGGTGGTGGTTGCTCAGGAGCTTGGGTTGGACCTGAAGGTGGTGAAAGAATTATTGCACTCGTCTGATCAACGATCTGTCCCAGAACTATATCCTCATTGGAAGCGGTCTCCATCTCATGACCTTGAGCCTGCCCTTGAGGCGAGGTTGTGGAATGAGGCGTCTGTGACGAGGAGGTAACAGCTGCCGTGATGAAGTTGCATTTTGCCTTCAATCGGCACAGTGTTAGTGTGCAGCCAGCAAACAGGAACACTACCAACAGTGTGCCCAATATAGGTAGTTCCAAGTCAACCCTCTGCAACAGGCAGCATTAACAAGAGGTCAGTAGTTCCAGATTTTAAGTTTATAAATATGGAGTACCTATAAATTACAATTAGTTATTTCTGGGATGGTGGTCAGCCTGCTTACCACTGGACCCAAGGTTCACAGGTTCAAACCCGGCCGAGGTCGACGGATTTTTAAAGGTGATAAAAATCCGTCTTAATCATTATTGGCCGTACATCATATCGCATAAATCATCCCGTCTCCAGGTAGCCTCAGTCTTTCAGGTTTTCTGAATGAAATTTAGTACACGTATTTCATATATCGCCTGTGTGTTATAAGCTCCGCCCACATAATCCTTGATTTAATCATCCTAATAAACTAGGAAGAGGACACATTACAGAGGTCCTCATTATGTTAATTTTTGATTCTTCAATTCTTCTACAGAAAAATATTTTCTTCAACACCCCGAATCTTACGTTGTTACCAAGGGTCAGACACCAAGTTTTGCATCCATACAAATAATGTTGCTTAGAAGGTAAAAGATATATGCTTTGAATATTTTCAAACAGGCCGCATCTGTAATTCTGTATTGGAAATTAATGTATACTTACTCAAAAATAAATTTAATCTTTATTGTACAGAAATAGGGGCTATGTTATGGAGCTGCCAGCCAGACTTTAACTCCAGCATGTCCATCGTTTAGCGGCGTGCTCTTGCGATGATGCACGGTCAGCTCGACTACACATTAGGCATGATAGACGGCTAATAAAGGTTATGTTATCCAGGTGCTGGTTCAATGCATACGTAACTATAGCCGATGCAGGTTGTCGGAAATTTGTTACCTGGTGATCAATGTAAAACTTCGCTCCAGCTACAAATAATGCAGCTAGTGCAAATGAAGCCCACACCACGCACTTTCGTCGCCCACCAGTCATCAGTTGAGGCTCCAACTGGTGACTGTTGTGTGCGGCATTATGGTTTCCACTGCCATCTATGGGCAAGTCTAGGAACACACTGCTGTCTAGCTCTACCGCATGAGCTCCTGTAGAACGCACCCCACCACCAGCTGGACTCGTGATCCCACTGTAACACCATGAAGGACGAAAGCGTTTTATTTGTGGAAAAAGAAACCTGTATCATTAATTTAATAGCTTTATTACTTTTAACTAGACAAAGCATATGTGACTATGAAAATAGGGAATAGAATTTTAAAAACTTTCAGGAAATGCAAAGTGTCCCGAGTATGAATCCGTACTGTTGCGGTTGGTATACGTGTAGTTTGATATTACACGTATATCGTAGTGTGTATAATATACACGCAGTTAAGTTGTGCTGACAAACCTATTACTTATTATTTAAGACAGATACACAACAGGATGCAACCTTTTAAGATACTACAGTACACTAAGCGAGAGAATCTGCACCTGTATGCAGGTGGGAAACATCCGAGTTGTCGATGGTGGTGGTGGTGCTGCTGCTGAAGTTGCTGGTGGTGGTTCAGTGATCTGCGAGCGCCATGCTGGCCCCCTAGGCCGCCACCGCCACCCGCCACACATTCAATAGGTTGGAACCTGTGCACTGGCGTCACCATAGGTTTCCCTCGTGATCGCCTGCGCTGTCGTCCACAGCTCGCCGCTGACAATGAGGCTGGTACACGATGACGCCCACTGAAACCGCACGTCTGACTCCGCTTGTCGATCCAGAAATGCATGGAGGATCTTCCGTCAAGTTGTGATCGCAGATCCTGGACACCCAACAATCACCGGTACTGCCACAATAAGCCTTCAAGCAAGAAATTATCACGTAAATTTGAATCTTCACTCTTTTATTCATTGAGACCATTTGTGTTAAAAATTTTCTTGTCACTCAAATGGACCTTAATGTTTTTCAGCAAACCAAAATACAAATTAACCATATTTACAGACTCAATGCTACTTCAATTAATAATTTCGTGCTTGAAGTGTTCATACGTCTATTTTTCTAGACTACTTACATTTCTTAAGGAACAAAAGTAGGGTTATGTGATCATCATGTTATGAAATTATTGTTGGTAGTATACTACTGACAAATATTAACTAGCTTTTTTTGTAATTGTAAAACAACAATGTGGACATACGGAAATTTTATTTGGTGTTCCGTTTGTTAGCGATAGCTAATGAACCATTGGAGCTAGGCGTGTAAAATTTTGTGTTGAAATAGGCAGTAAATATTTTTGGTCAACAATTACGAATATGGCGACTGCGCGAAACTTTTACGTCTGACAAATTTAAAGTTGAATCTGTTTAGCTACACAAAGTAATAATAAGTAATATTTACGATTGCAAACAGTGATAACAGATTGTCGGGGTTGGGATTTGATAGCATGATCATTTGCGTATAAGCCCGAAATGTTTACGAGATGCATTACGTTCCTACGATTTCAACTTTCGCAACCTAAATACAGTAAATATACGCAGAATAGGGTTATTTGGTAACCAACGCTGAGATGCCTTGCCACCAATACAGCTGTCAGATAATTTGTATGACGAGAAATCTGTCGTATGAGTTGTGTTCGTAACTCTTGGTTTCTGAAAACAGCCACGGGAAATTTCTCTTACAGAGTTAATTCAACGTAAATGCCAGATCGTAATCTTCATTGTTGGCAGTTACACGGTTGGTTATCCTGTTAAAATATTTACATGATGATTACCAAACTCACGTTAGTAACTGGAGTAACTTTACTTGTGGTCATTTCATGATATAGACTGATTCTATTACGTTGGCATCATACGAATAAATTATTTTCACTCAAAAGGTGAAAAATTATCACGGAATTTTTAAATGTTGCAGTTTTGTTAGGGTTATTATAAATTACTTTCTGTGGACTGTAGGTCCATACACTGCAGAGGAAAGAGAGTGCGATGGAATTGTTCTAGAATTCTCTTTTTGCGATGTTTAGGTCGTACATACAACAAAGGTGCACTTTTTAAATTCAGCAGAAATACGCTTTAGGTCGAAACCTACACTGCCCTCCATTTGAAACGTTGTTTCCACGTGCATGAATAATAAATCCAACTACAACAATTGCCCATATTATTGAATTACAAGAGTCTGAAGTCATATTTCCCATTGCAAAATGCTCTTATTAAAACGAACACGGACATTTCAAATCCAGTCGAAGTGCAGGGAAGTCAGACTGCTGTAGGAGAGGTAATTAAAATTTTTATAGTTCACGTTAAAATACCCATTTGTATCAAACTGTTGGATCACCCCATGTTCTTGAGTGTATGCGATGTTGTGTTGTCCCTGCTGATGTTGACAACGCTGTGGTATCCACGCTTCGCTGGCCTCCAGTATGTACTCGATTCGTAGCAACACGCTTAGCGTAAGATAACTTAGACCGTTGCTAAGGTTCCATGTTACGAAACACCGGACTGATGCTTGCAGCTAGGGGTGAAACGAAGGGAAACAAGCAAATGTCGCCAACACCACAGCAGTATGTAACTTGGGTTTTGTCATCACAACAATCACCAGATCATCGAGACACGGACTCACACACGCAATTGTTCCCAGTTAATAGTATAAGATATATTGGACGTGTATAGCTAAGTTAGTACAGCCACCGTCTTGATTCCACACGCTCATACACAAAACAGAAAATGTATTTGGGACTTTTCTTTTTCTGACGCTCGCTGTTGTGTTGCGCATGCGTGGTTTATGCTGTTATCCCCGTAGCGGCAGTAGTGGCTCGACCCGTGGTGGAGTCTGGGAGATGCAAGTGTATTGATTGTAAGGGCGAAAAGAGAGCGTAGCGCACGACCTACTATGCTAGAAAGAGAGGATCTGTCCGTCCCGTTCTAATCACTGCTCTCCATCCCGGTCAAATTCGTAATTCGGAAGGGAAAATATAATAAGAAATTAATTCCTGGCTGTGCTGTACTGGCAAGGAACCAGTGCACACAGGTTACATTTTCTTCGCCTGGGTTGCGTTCCTTTGAACCGCCGCGTATATCTAAACAGCATAAAAGGGGAAATGTTCTATACTGCGTTGCAACGTTTTTGGCCGCTGAACTTTGTGAACTGGAACCTCGGAGAGAGTCACATACCAGAAGTTTGCTGGAAGGGACGGCAGCAGGCCGCGTACATTTCGCCACACTACACATCACTAGAAAATTAACACTGCAGAGAGTATTAGATAATTTTATCTTCTTCACAACTCTTCGGTCCTCTTCAAATTCTTCCACTCCTCACAGATCATCGCTTTCTGACATATCACTTGATTCATCTCTGCCTCTGCTGCTATCCACTCCATTATCTTCAATTATAATACGTTCAATTCCGTCTTCGATTATGCCTTCTTGCTCGTAATACATTTGTTCTGGTTTATCCACATGCTGACATACATTATCCCATTCCTCTTGCCCAATTTCTTCGAATCTCTGGCGACACAGATGCTCGACGTCTTTAATTTTAAATGTTGTGTTCTTGCTTGCAACCCATTGTTTTACATCTGCCCAAATAAGTTCAATGGGCTTTAAATCGGGATGGCACGGCTTAAGTCTCAGCAGACAAAGAATGTACGTTCTTTGTCTTCTAAAATATGATCAATCACATAATATTTGTGCTTTGACTTATTTAATTTGATTAAATCGTACATTTGATGTTTCAACACGTCACAAAATAGGGTGTTTATTTCCAATAGCCAAGCTTTCATCCTTCTTTGAGTAAGACTTCGGTGGTTTGTCTGTCAGTGTTGTGTTACGAGGCGTTTTCAATGACCAGAAAGGAGATTGCAACGAGCAGGTGTCATGTTGTTAACACAGAACAGTCACAAGACAACAATTATCAGGCTTCTACACTTCTGCACTGACACAGACTGTACTGACCGACGGAAACTCCTTCCTTCCTTCTTTGAGTGGTCCGCATACTGGACTCTCCCTCCAAGGTCAGCGGCCATAATCGGTGGATCCAGACCTACATGCCTGTGGCTTTTCTGAGTAGTAACATCATGATAGGCCTTAATTTGTAGTCCACAGAGTCAACATGGTGGGGCGAGTGGGTGAAACTGCGCGCGCAACTCAGTGGGCATGCGCGGCAGCTCTTAATGTGGCCGCGAACAGCATACTGATGATTTTAATGACAGGCGTACTGAAATAAAACAACGAAAGAACATATAACGAGAGTCAGTTGTAAACGGGAAGGCCCTGCGACCAGCACATCGATACAGGTTCACTTTCTTCTCCCCGCCTTTAATTAATCAAACAACTTTCTTCCCCTGCAGTGGAGGCCATATGCCATTTTCAAAATTATTTGTCATACCATAAATTAATCAGAATATAATTTCGCTACGTTTGGCTGAAACTGCTACTAGTTGCTAACAACTTCCCATAGTATGAAGCGATGATTCCTGTTCTACGTTCAGCCTACTTTGCTAGGCGCGAACGATTGGTCCAACTGTTCTTAAATTTCTGTCATTTTTAGCAAACGGTTACGTTTTATAATTTGGCTTACAAACTTTCATTCAGCTCAAGATGACAGTCGTTCAGCTAATCAATACATTTCCATTCTTTTATGGATCCATAACGTTTCTTACTGTGTTTACAATACCCCCGGCATTGGGTCCTGTCCTATGCCAGATGAGTTTCCAAGTCCAGTTTCTTCAGAATTTATTATAACAATATCCTTCCATCTACATCTGTGTCATGCATCTAGTTTTCTCCCTAGAAGTTTCCCGACAAAACTGCAAGCATTTTCCGATTGCCTCATGCGTGCGATTGTATTATTTTGGGGTTAAACCCGACAAGGTTGTTTAAGTTAAAGTCTCGGTTGAGTGTTAATTTCGTCGAACAAAATGACGAAGGCAACAATATAAACTTTTCAAATGTCACCTGGCAGCCGCGTTATGCAAGTTGAGGTTCTTCGTACTTTTCCTCAGTCCCCACAGGTAAATGCCAGTATAGTAACATAAATGAGGCTACTTCCACTACCATATCATCTCCAGTTAAGTACGTCTTGCTCTCTGTTGAATTTTCCCAGAAGGTAACTCCATATGACAAGATGGAATAGAAATAAGCAAAGTAATCTAATTTTAAAGTATCAATTTACTTCTAAGAGTCAGTTCGATTTATTTAAATTACGGCCACTAAGAACCCTTTGAAGTGTAAACAAATTCTCTTAAGATTTATTAAATTGTTATTGTTGCGTATGTTAAGTATGACTATACGTACATAATGTGTTCAGGCACCGCTAGGTACTTAAAATAACATAATTATAACGGACTTTGTTTCTAAAATAGACGCGCAATCATAAACAGCCTAAGTCTGATAATATGTGAGTTCAGGGTGGTAATTATCTGTAAGTTTGGTAACGATGTGCCTACACAGAACCTCTTAGCATTAATCTTGTTCAATAATTTAATACCATTTAATTTTGTATAAAGTATAGTTGTATACTTAAAGATAGATAATAATATTTATGTTCGGGATATTTAGATCTACTTTACTCTCGTTGGCACCACTGCCGTGCGAGGTCCACTGTCCACAGATGACGAGAAAAACCCTGCGCGGTGCAGGGGGAATGTTTACTATCAGCTGGACTAGAAGGCTGCTATTGGTGGGAAGTGTGACACGCCAGAGAGTTATGCTACTACACACAGACTGAAAACATCAAGCAGTTGAGATTAGCGTGTATTGAGTGCGTCTGTTCTGTGTTCTGTGGGATGTTGTGATAATATTCTATATTCAATCACAGGTGATTTAAAGATGTCGAGTGTACGTAAACAGATGATAAATATTCACAGGGAAGCTGATATATAAAGCTGGCTCGGCAAGTGGGAGACTACCATGGTCAGATGAACAGTACAAATTTTGAAAAGTGGGTTAGAGAGAAAATGTTACAGAATTTGCCCCCCCCCCCCAGTTCACTGGTAGTACTTGATAACGCTCCATACCACAGTGTACAAGCAGATAAAGCCCCATCAAAATATTTGGTTAAATCTGAAATGATCTCATGGTTACAGCGGCACGGAGTTTTCTGTGATCCAGCTATGAGAAAAGGCCAACTGTATGACCTAATACCGACAAGGAAACCAAAATAAAAAAAAATCAAAATTGATCAATTACTAAACGCCCATGGTCACATCGTAGTTAGGTTGCCTCCATATATGTGTGACCTTAGCCCAATAGAACTAGCATGGCCTATGGTAAAAAAACTACGTACGTCTTTGAGCGGCTGTTGGATTTAACAACAGAAGGGATTACAACTGTGACTGCAAAGGACTGGGAAGGATACTGCCAACATGTGGAACAACAATACTGGGAACGGGACGGGGTTGTTGCTGACGTGATCGACTCAATAATTATTTCCAATCCAATTGACAGTAGCGATGACGAAGAGACTTCTTGTGAAGATGTTGAGTCTGAAGAAGCAACTAACTTTTCTGACTCCGAGCTCGCTCGGCCGCTGTGAGGTAATCTTAAAGCTGTATCCATTAGAACACACGAAAGCCTGTCTGTTGTTTCATCAGTGGTTGTGGAACGAATGCTTTTAGGTTGGTCAGTAGCAGCTCGTCACTCACCGCGAAATCCTGCGCATGCGCGTATATCGCTTTCCTACCAGTGATCTGTGTGGGTTGGGTTGCGGAGTGCGTGGTGAGTGTTGTGTGGTTTGTCAGTGTTAATACCTGAAATATGTGTTACCTATGTTTGAGAAGAATTTAATTTTGAATGTTTTGATTTTGCTGCTGTGTGTATATATAGTAGTTACGATAATTGTTGAAGCCAACTATATGTTGTAAGAATTTTGGGAACTACTATGTAAGCATACAGATTACAGTTACAGATAGCACGGTTTATAGGTTACGTTATGTGAACATAATAACATTTGCTGTTTAATGATATTCATTAATTTGATAAGGTCAGGGTGGTTTCACGTCCAAACTTCGTGTTTGTTTGCTGCTTGCTTAACTTATCTTAACTGTAATCGTTCTATAATACGGGACTGGTTATTGACAATGAAAGGGCAAGTATGGAAGAATGGGGCTGTGGTTGGGTTGAAAACATATTTGAATAAGCAGTTTAAATAACCTAAATAAAGGGGCATTGATTCTACAACATAACTGCGTGTGTATTTATGTATAAATTGAGATAAGGTCACTGAATAATTTCTTCAGTTTGTATTATTATGTAGTGCCAAACAGATGCAATTTTTATGCTAGCAAACCGTTTTACCAATCTAAAAAGTGTTCCATGGTAGGAAATGTTTTTGTAGGCTGTTTGTCATCTACCATTGTTATTTGGGGGTAATGGATTCGGCTTGTCCACTGTTTGTAGCCGTGGGGTATAAGTCTAGACGTCAGGTCATATGGAATTTAGACTATACAATCTGGCAGTGTTATTAACCGTATTTTCACTTTATTTTTGTGATGGCACAAAAGCAAAATGTTAGGACCTCTGATTTAGCAGTGAACTTGCCCAATTCCCTAACCTGGTGCACAAAGTTATGAAGTACTAATGCATAAGCTACACAGTGCATGCAACTGATTCTATGAAAAACATTAGTGCTTTTATTGAATGGGAAAGAGAAAATATTTTGACGTAAATACATCTATATTTTAGTGTCAGTGTCATTCGGCAAAAAAGTGTTACGAAAAAGGGAAACGAAAAAGTGTAACTTCATTGTTATGTTACCTTGGAAATGTCATCTGTTTATCAACAAATAAACAACAATGGTTACCTACATAGTTACATTACATTACTTTACATTACATTCATCTACCACAGAGCCATCTTAAGCGTAACTAATTCAAGTTAAATAAGCAATGTCTTAATCAAACTTTACTCAATTGTAAAGCATGTATAAAGGAAATATTTAGAATAAAGCCAATATATAAACTTCCTTTCCGTATAGACGTATGTACGTCAAATTCTCCGGAACCGTAGTTCCACTGACAACTTTTTTATATTCTTCCATCTTTAGTTGTCTGGTGATTGGGCAGTAATATGAAAGAGGAAGGATAATTTAACCAACAAAGGAGAATTGTCACAGGAACTTTATTACTTATAAATTTCTTGGAAAAAAAAACTAGTAGTTTCTTTGAATGGGTGAAGAAGTAAACAGGTTCTGCTTTCAGAGAAGACTTCCCAAAATGCGCAGTTTTATTCGAGTTAAAGCATCCGGAAAGGTTGAAAGAGCCTGCCTGCCTGGAGCATTCTGTTTCTGCAAAGATAATGAAGATGATGGGGGGAAAAGGCTGTCTTGCTCTTGTGGCGAAGAATTGAACGGTATTTATGAGTTTTGTGTTTTAATTCAAAGAAAATATATTGGAGATAATTGTAAAAGTTTTTATTGTAAGAATTAAGATATAAAATTATTTCCTTTATGAAATGAAATGGGCTGTATGTTTTTACATTAAATAACTACTCCTGTACTATATTTGGGTTAAAGGATCCAACTTTAAAAATCACTTCTGTATGTTTCAGCTTCAAATCTTATGTAGGATTGCACAGATAAAGTAAACAGTCCTCCTCGTCTTCCCATGTGTTTGCTTGCAAATCTGCTATTGTCCATTATATTTAAGTGGGTTAACCGTTGTGAGTTTTGAGGATGATGATCTTTTGGGTTTTGGCACTGTATAGACTGGTGGATAGATGTTAACATTTTGGCCTGGTACCTTCTCGTCCTCATTCCTCATCTCTGATTTTCCCACTCCCTCAGCCCTCCCGCCTTTCCAAACCTATATTAATCCCTGTAGTATAATTTAAATATAGAATTAAAGTCTGTTTATGTTCATTTTTGTGAAATAAACTTCATATCTTGATCGCAGTACATGAATGGGTATGGGATAATTCAGCCCTAAGTTCTGCTTCCCAGTTGTTCTTGGAGGGCCGAGAAGTCCGATTTCATCCCTGCTACAGTTGTGGAACGGCAGCTGTGCGAGGAAGCAGACCTTGTGTTGGAGGAAATATTTATTATTGGGAGATAAAAGTGCTTACGCCTTTATTTGGGACTGATGTGGTAAGGGCTAGAACATTATCTGTGGTGGTGTATAACTCTCAGGCCCCATAATAATGAATATCTGATTAGTATTATAATAAAATGTGACAACATTTATATGGAATGCTGTGTTTCGACAAGTATCATGTTACAGAATGTAGTATCACTACTGATTCGTATTTGGGAGGTCCCAGGTTAAAATCTTGGCCTGGACACTGGCTGTTCTGAGGCAGGTTTTCATGGTTTTCCTCAGGCAAATGCCAGGATAGTACCTTAAATTAGGCTGCGACCGCATCATTTACAATTCATTATTCGCTGTCATCCTTGTATTTGATGCTATATACCCTGGGATGCTGAAAGCGTTAAATAAACTAAATATGTTAATAAACAACAAGTCATGTTTTGTTGTTTCTTGCACTTGTGTCTTTGAATTTAATTGTAAAGTGATCTTTGTCTTCCCGGTGGGGTCTGTAGGGAGCCATCTGTAAGTAGGGATGCTCAGTAGGGACCTCACTGTATTGTCAGTCACTGGTAATGTTGATGACAGTGGCATTTCCTTTATTAGCGCGCAGAAGTGACATTCTTAACTTCCATGTCAGGGTTTGGAGCTTATGGAGCTGTGTGGAATTGGTATAAGTGTGTATAATAATAATAATAATCCGTGGCGTAACAGCCCTCTGGGAGCCAAAGCCGAGTAACTGGCCTCACGTTTACATGCCTAAGCAGAGGTGAAAGATCATCCAACCAGATATAGGGTGATGTGTGGTCAGCACGACGAACCCCCAGCCATTGCTGGTTTTCCTGACCGGATTACGCTACTCATTGTAGCTCCCCAATTTCCTCACGATGCTGGGTTGGCACCGGTCCCATACATCGGTTTAAAATCTTATAAGAAATTTCCTTCCTATTGACTTATGAAACATGTACATTATTCTGTTTATCATGAAAAAATGCTTTGATTTCTGTAATTTTTACGGTACTGTTTTCGTGTTCCTAGATGATTGGTGTGGGTACAGACAAGGTTGACCTTGAGGCATCACAGTTCCATTTTTGCAGCTTATTGGGATCCGACGAGGAATCTTGGGGATATTCATACAATGGTAAGTTTCAGATTTAATAAGAGCCACTAATAATAAAACTCCTTTATCGTGAGCACTTTTGTATTTTGTATTACAAACATTATGAATTAAATAAAATTATTAAGAATTGCGTATGACGAATTATAATGCATTTCATAACATAGTGCAGTTTCAAATGCAGTAGATGAAAAACTTGACTGAATTTGATGAATATTCTACAGAATTGAATAAGAATATCAAAGCATACACACACTTCAAGAAATTCAAACAAAGTAATCGAGGAAATGAAGAGAAAATGATAGAAGGCAATTGGTCATTAATATGAACTGATAAAGGTGAAATTAATGATATTGATATGCATATGATAAAGTAAAATGACTTATTAAAGAGTGAAATTGATATGCAGAATGACCCAACTAAAAGAAAAATGCAAAATCAAATTGAGAAAACACATTGCAGTCACTTGAAGCTGTAGGGTGGTTTGATATCGGATATATAAATTTTAGTGATGAGTTGCGCTTTCAGAAATACTTATACGAGGGTGTTTCAAAAATAAACAGCAAATTAAATATTTTGAGATATATAATTTAATTAGAGACACAAATGATATGTCATTTTTCTGTATAATCACCCTCGTTTTCAATACACTTCTCACTCCGTCGCACCAATTTCTTTATTCCATCAGAAAAAAATGTTTTTGGTTGTGCCTTCAGCCAGGAATGCACCGCGTCATCATTCCCAAATCAAAGAGTCCTTCAGGGGTCCAAACACATGATAATCAGAGGGAGCAAGGTCAGGGCTGTAAGATCTGAAATCTCAATCTCCGAATGGTGTGAGGGCGTGCGTTATCATGGACGACCAGAGCGTTGGTCATCATGGATTGATGTTCTCCCATTTTTAAACGCATCTACCCACTCGTACACTCTTCTCTCGCCAATGCAGCATTCTTCTATGAATTTCACGAGGTTTCACACCCTCCGACCACAAAAATCTGATGATTGCTCGCTGCTACTCTACGGTGCAAACAGTTAAGGGCGCCGCCATTTCGTACTTGCATCCCATCCAATTAAGTAAGCCACGCCATTTATTGGGCAGTGTCAAAACATTCTCTGAGAATGTATCTTCCCTGTGCGGGAGTTTGAAATGCCTAGGGCATTCGTTTCGTGAAATATTGTCAATTTGCTGTTACTTTTTGAAACGTCCTCGTATAAATAGATACGAACGTGGATCTGCCAGTTCTTAGTTTTCAATTTAGGACCCTTTGTAAAATGCCGCAGTTTGATGAGCAAGGTGCCTGGTGAGTATGACTCGAGGCTGTACGTGTCAAATTTCTTACCACGCAGTGGTCGTACAGACCAGCGTTATTGAAACGTATGTAAACGGAGCATTAGAAGAGACCAGATAACATTAATCACAATATACCAAGTAAAATTTGAGGAATCTTTGTTTAAGTGATGCTTTTGCTGTTCCCGCTTCCGGTTTCCACGGCTGTATGTAGCGTAACTTTGGTAGGAAATTAAAAGGTACAATGGCGAGGTGGTATCTAGGGTTATGATGGTTGTATGGGGAAATGAGAAATGCCTACAAAATTCTGGCCAGAACACCTCCAGGGATGAGAATGCTTGTGAGAGAATTATATTGAAATGTTCTTAGAGAAGTTGGTGCTAAAGGCGTGGACTGGTTTTCAGAGTTGGGTTCCACGGAATACCGTCTGTAATATTCTGCTTAGAATACGTGTCGTCATTACATTGACTTCTTGATCACAACTCTTGAAATTTATTTGAGACCGCGATGTTTGTGTTTGTCCCAACGTACTTTCCACGAGCTTCAGAAATTCGGGGCTCAGTACGTTAAACCCTAGTCAGTTTTTTTTGTTTTTGTTTGTTTCTCATTAGGTTCGATTCAACACGAAGGCAAAATGCAGGCTTATGGTCCATCATATAGTCAAGGTAGCATCGTTGGTGTCTACCTGGATATGTGGAAGGGGACACTCGAGTTTTATTTAAATCGCAAGCCCCTTGGTAAGTTTTCCATTCGTATGGTATCTACGGCCGTATGAACGTCCAAATCTCGTAACATTCCATTAAATTATTTTCATTTATAAACTTTTTTTTTTGACTATATATATTTTTGAGGCTGACTTTTCTGTTGTAATGAAATGTAAATTCCCTAAATGTTTGTATATTCTAAAAGAATTTGGGCACATGTGCGTGTGCATGCCTGCAGATCTACGGGTTCTCAAAAGAACAAAGAAATCTTCTCAGGTATAATTGTTGCCCAACATTTCAGAGACTCCATTATTACGCTTGGTACGAGGCGCGTCCCAAAAGTAAGTTTCCCACTCGTCCCACAGCTAGCAAACCTTATATTGCACGAAGCGACTGTGCGTACGTGACAGAGCAATGACGTAGCATGGCGCATGCACTAACGGCACTTCCCGCGTTCTCACATTAGCATCGTTGCAGCTGTTGAAGATGGAGGTTCTTATTCCAGCTCCCGCCGACTGTGAAGTGCGGTCAGTGATAACGCTAGGCCGCACACGGCTCGACGGACAGCAAGTCTCCTGCAGGAGTTCACCTGGGAGGTGTTTTCTCATTCACCCTACAGCCCGGACCTCGCTCCCAGTGATTTCCATCTTTTCCTACACCTCAAGAAATTCTTGTCCGGTCAGCGTCAGCGTTTTGAGAATGACAGAGAGGCGGAGATGGTTGTCACACAGTGGTTCCAATCCCAGGCGGCAGACTTCTACGACACAGGTGTTCAAAAGTTGGTCCCACGGTATGACAAATGTCTCAATTCCGGTGGCGAATATGTTGAAAAATAGCTAGACACTTGCTGTATCTGTTGCAATAAATATTTCCATGAAATTGTGTTTTGTTTCTGTAAACGGCCCCAGGGAAACTTACTTTGTGGACGAGCCTCGTACAACTGATGACCCAAGAAGACTTTATTGAGTTTACTCGTGAAAGCTTAAAATCTTTCATAAAAGAGACTGTTCTTATTGTCATTTTCCCCTCTTAGGAGTGGCTTTTACTTCGCTTCAGGGCCGAACACTGTACCCTATGTTATGCTCGACAGCTGCGAGGTCTGCAATGAAAGTCATATACTCTTCTTCTTCTCCTTCTACTTTGAAGCTCTTGTGTCTAAAATCTGTCAGTACCAACTCAGACATGATGAAGATACTGAAGACAGTTCCATTCCTAAGAAATCAGATCGAGAGATACTATTGGTGGCTCGTTCTTTCAAAAGGAAGTGAAAGTAAGTTGTTTACCTCATAATGAATACATGTAACCATAATACGCAGATGTTGAGTGATCCGTGAACGAATGGGTGAAAGAAAGGAGGAATCAGTTACGTATTTTAGAACAAATAAATGTGTGAATTCGTGCGTCAACAGTTCTAAATTTCTCAGAAACTTTTGGATGGAAAATTAAGGAGATCTTTAACCCGTTAAAGCCCAGTGGTAACTATGTGTAGTACATGCTTTAGTAATCTGTAACTCTGAATTTTGCCCATAAAGTCTTAATGATTTTGTGTGATTTTGAAAATAAAGTGATTATTTCCTTAAACAGCATTAACAAACTGACCTTTGTAATGGAGATGTATCATGTTTTCTTTGTGGTAGGAACTGAATCTTTAAATAATATTTAGGTGAATTTTGTTTTCAGAAGTGTTACTACGCATTGCTCATTATCTGCAAACATTTTATTTACCAGAATATAAGCTGCATATTTTTTTTCCTGCCCCAAAATTTGCATCCCTTCTAACTAGGGTGCAGCACATAATTGGAATATTTTTAATTGATCTGTACTGGTTTAAAATTGTTGCATTGTGGTTTTTGAGATAGAGAAATTATGTGGCTATTTCACTAAGCGCTGCAGAGAACAAATGTTTTGCAGAAGAATGGTAGTATAAGACTGCACGACATCTTTTGTGTGTTTGCTGTGGGGTGAGTTTTGCAAACAACCAGTTTTAGAAATTCACTGTGTTTTCTTGTGGAAGGGTAAAAGTATGGGGGTGCATACTGCTTCCGTGCATTTTGGACCTAACGCTTTTTGGCGCATCTCTCGGCGGAGGCACCTAAAATCATATGGTGCACCGACTCAAAATTACAAGTTGTAGATATTTAAAAAGAATAACATAAATTGAAATGACGTAATGTCAGTAGGATGCCACGGTGGTCCAGCGGTTAGAACGCTGGCCTTGCAATCCTGGGGTCTCGGGTTCGATTCCCGGCGGTGCCCGAATTTATAACTTGTGTTGGGCAAGGCCGTGGTCTAGGCAACACGGAGTTTTCCTCCGTGGCATCCCAACAATTACTCCATTCACACACAGAAGAAGGCAATGGCAAACCACTTCTGGATCATCTGCCAAGAACGTATATGAACAGGTCCCAGTCCGAGAGAAGGATGGAAGGATCCTGTTCATATGGACCTGTCGTCAGACAGAACACTAAATAATCATTTCACATGTTAGAAGTATGTTAAAGTGTATCATTCATTCTACATTCTGCTGGTGCAAGTGAACAATTAACCATTCCTTGACATATTCTAAACCAACGGTGATTTATCGCCACCACAATCACAATTTTATCCAGTAATTACAATCCCAGCATCGAGCCATTACCTTACTATTAGGTTTGTAGTTTGATGCATTATTATTAATGAAGGATCTTCAACAGATTGCTCAGAATACTGTGAGATGGAAGCAACTGATGATGATCCAAGGAATGAAGTGGAGTATTATAGTGATGAAGATGAAGATGCAAGTTTGGCTTCATTCTGCGCAAGTTTATCAGGTGCTTCAAACAGCTCATCGCAAGAAACATCGATCATGAAGAGAGACACAAGGGATAAAAAAAAAATTATACCTATAAGACACGGACAAAGAATGGAGCCGGCGCGGTTATGCAGTCAGTGCGACACGCATAGGAGCGCTGTGGGGACATTTTCAACGAGGAGTAAGAAACTTTGTATTGTTTGTGATGTAATTATTTAGTTATAAATGTTTTATACTGAACAAATTTCACTTGGGGTTGATTTCCTATATTAAAATGCCATTGGAGTGAACTTCAGAAGACTTTGAAGATTGACTACTATATGGAAAATCTTTTGTAAAATGAAAGTGAATAATAGGTGTATCATGTCATGTAATATATGTCACATCTTCTTCTTCTATGGCTCTCCGGTCCGTATTCGGTCCATGGCCTCCTCAATTCTCCTCTTCCATTCGGTCCTCTGTTAGGTCCGTCTGTCCGAGGCTTTGATTGAGGTTTCGAAACGTCTTCCTTTTTACGGTGCAAGGTTGTTAGCCTTGCGACCAACCCCCAACCTGGAGGACCAGGGTACCTGTCTTAGTCTGACCTCTCCCCCTCGACCAATCTGGCTAGGGAGACCCTACCAGTAGCTCTAGGGGTCACCGAGGTACTCAAGCCCCACGACCACGACAAGGTGCAGGTACCATTAAGTAATATATGTCACATTCATGTGTTATGTTTGTAAATTTACTGTGTCTATACATGTGATGCAAATCTGGGTGATTATTGGTGTTATTAGTCTTGGTGAAATATTTAGACCATATGCAATTTGTTGTTCACAGTGCACAACATAGATTCTTCTTCTCCTTGTAGCGTCATAACCCTGTGTGTGTCTTTGCTTGTTCGACGAGTTTCTTCCATTCTGTCCTGTCATTCACAATTCTTCTCCATCCCCTCACTCCCATCGTCCTCACATCCTCCTCCACGTCATCTATCCATCGTTTCCGTGGTCTTCCTCTCATCCTTATAATTTACTGATAAACTTGATGGGGGGGGAGTCTGTTGTGAGAAGCTTGCAGTTGCTCAGCTAGTAGTAAATACTTCACTTTTTATTGAACCTGAAGATTAAAAAAGCCCACCACTGGTCCCTAAACTCAGCTGGATGCTAATACTGTGTATGAAGTCCCAGTTATGTTTTGTGTTTATTTTATAAACGCACACTTCCAAAGTTTTTATATTATGAGTACAAGTGAACCTGAAACACTCCCATTTTTTCAGTGCTCGGTAGTTCTGTTACACATCTTTCACCCAGAAATTTTGGTGCCAAGGACTGCATAACTTGTACTTAAAACAGGAACATGAGCCGGGATAGCTCAGTCAGTATAGTGACTAGCTACGGGCTGGACGACCGGGGTTCGATCCCCGACGTGGGCAGAGTAATTTTTCCTGTAGCCTCTGCGTCCACATCGGCTCTGGGGCCCACCCAGCCTCCTCTACAATGGGTACCGGGGTCCTTTCCCGGGGGTAAAGCCGGCCGGGGCGTGATGCTGACCACTCACCCCCATCTAGTGCTGAGGTCAAGGAAGGGAGGAGCTATACCTCCTCTCACCCCAAGTGCCTACATGGCGCATAGCGGGACAAACTTTACTTTTACTCCTCTAATTAGATTTCAGCGTCCTTTAAGGCACTGAAATGTGTGGCTGTCGCAGGGATTTTTTTTCTTTGCATAAGTTAAGGTTTAACTATAACAGGTGCTCACTCAGACTGTAGTGGGGATTTTGATGATTGCAGTGCTGGAGTTTCAAAATAGCATTTGGTTAGGTTCTTCATTCTATGTTAGGAACATCTGTGAATCTGTACAGAAATTCTGAGTGATAGGTATTTGGCGTAGAAAGTGCAAACATTTCACACTACAAGTGAAATTATGTTATTTGCTTACTTTCTTCAGAGACTTGGAATGATGGCCGAGAAATAAGTGTGGAATGTTAGGACTGTGGAAAAACTTGTGATGGAAACGACATGAAAATGCATCTGATAAATCAGTCCCATGGTTTGAGTTTAGACTGTAATAGGATGCAGTTTTGGGTAGAAAATAACTATTACTTTCTAGTGTCTGTTTCGATAAGCAAGTACTCTCAGTTAAGTGTCTCATTTTTAGCTTTATTTGCAGTACAGTACATAAAACAGCTTTACAGGAAACATTATCTTATAAAAATATAAACACTTTAATGCTTTTTCCATTTGGCGACATCACTCACCACGGTTGGCTAAAGCTATACAGTCAGTTTTCATTTAATATAAAACTGCAAGCAAGGAAGACGAATCGAAATTAATTCTGGTTATAATGATGACTAGTTCTCCCAGTTACTATTTTCTCATGATGTAAGTTTGAAGCTAATATGCATTAGGATGGTTTCAAACGCATTGGCCTAGTTTTTAAGTTTACATGGAAAACATGGGATTTGTGATAAAGGCTAACTTGGAGACACTGAGAAAAACTTCAAGGCAGGATTTAGCAGATTTCACAGACTCATTTCTTTACATTCATATTCCCATTTGTCCTATCAGTGAGTGAAGAGATTACAATTGTTTTTTTTCTTTCATGACAAAAATAAAACAGTTTAAAGAAGATTAATAAATTTACTCTGTGGATATTTTAAATTTCAAGTAATAAATATAATATAATAATGAAAA